>NC_056751.1:683389952-683640369 GCF_019279795.1 Protopterus annectens
TATTTATACTATATCTTGGCCCAAAATTGTGCACTCAGACTTGCTTACTGGTACTTATATGTGTTTACTGCTGCTTATTTGTGCTTACACCTGCTTACTAGTACCTTATTCATTATGACAGTGCCACTTTTCTTGAATGATATTTAAGTTAAATATCTCATGCAATACTCTTATGTCGGTTTTATGGATGGCAAAACGACATTCATTCCACATGGAAAATGATATGTGCTATTGTTGGGCTTGAACCATGAATGCCTGTTCATTAGGTGAATTCTCTGACCAATACACTATTGCTGTGCTGCTTCAGTTGCATATATATATATATATATACCCATATTCCCATGTCTCCTAGTTTCCCAAACAACCACCCCAATACTTCACTAACACTGCAGTCATCCATTCTCCAGTTGGATTTGCGGTATATCCACACCAGTACACATTAGCCGCTCCCTACCCCTGTAGATCCATCCCATAGGTTGACTCACTACACGTATCTTCAGGAATCCCTAACGTTTAGTCCACAAACAATGGTGACATGAGTGACCAATAGAACACTATTCACAATTTTTGTGTTATCCCACATGGGACACACTTGTCTTTATGTCAAGATTAGACTCTTACTTTCTTACATACCTACTCCTGTTAACATGACACTACAATTAATTAATTAGTCTGACTATATGGTAACGTACACGTTACACATGAGAACTAATTATGTACGTCTTCAGTGTGATTCTTTTACAAATAGACCGGTTTAGTATTTGGCGTTGCCATTGCAGGCAGATCACAGGGATAGATCCCTGTGTGAGACAGTCCTCACATTTGATTTATTCAGCACTGACTTCGGACATTGTACACACTTCAGCATTTTAGCAATTATGTCCCTTTCCTCTTATGCACTACCTATTATTCTATCTACTGTTGAGGTTTGTAAGGGCACATTCATGTGTTTATGTCTGCAAATGGAATGGATATGTTACAGGGAATGTACTACTACATATAGATGTATGCATGTGTGTATGCATACATACATACTTATAACTAACTCGCTGGCCTCCACGAGGCAGTCCAGTTAGAAACAGGCCATGCAACCATGACACACCTGGATCCATAATCACATACCCATGGTTCCTTGACCCCACCCGAATTCGACATACACGCAATCCATCCGTTATCCAGTTGCTTTCACAGCCATGACACACCTTCACACATTGCCCTCCCCCCAGCGTTAGGGGCCCTACATGTATGTTGTCCCAACACATGTATTATCATGCTTTCCCACCATTTAGTCCTTGAACATACCTGCCCTTGCTTGTGTAATGCACGGAGACCAAATATGCTGTCAATTTTTGGTAGTCCCACTGGGGGCTGCCCTCTGATTGTTTGTAAAGTAGACTTAACAGATCAACAATGTTACTCCCACTGGCAAAACCCTGCCTGTGGTGTGAGTAGCAGTGCTTTGCTCACTCCTGGCCAGTTTGATATGACATACGCTGACAGCGCTATATACTATAGTTGCTGTTGATTCCCTTCTCATTCCTTTTCTATGCTTTAATGTTACGACGTTCATTCTTCATAGATATGCATATATATATATATATATATATATATATATATATATATATATATGTGTGTGTGTGTGTGTGTGTGTGTGTGTGTACGTTTGTGTATGTGTGTGTGTGTGTGTGTGTGTGTGTGTGTGTGTGTGTGTGTGTGTGTGTGTTTGTGTGTGTGTATATATATATATATATATATATATATATATATATATATATATATATATATATGTGTGTGTGTGTGTGTGTATGTATATATATATATATATATATATATATATATATATATATATATATATATATATATATATATATATATATATATATATATATATATAGCTATATATATTACATCTGTACATACTTATGTACATTTCCTATGCTGGGCACTGCTTACACCTGCGCAAGCACACTCAGATTTGCTTACTGTTTGTTATATATGTTTACTGCTGCTTATTTGTGCTTACTTGTGCCTTATTCATTATGACAGTACCACTTTGATTGAATGGATTTGGTTAAAAGTCCCATGTGATACTCAAGTTCACTTTTACATGTTATTATGTCAGTTTTACAGCAGAACGACATTCATTCCACATGGAAAATGATATGTGCTATAGTTGAACTTGAACCGTGAATGCCTGTTCGTTAGGTGGATGCTCTAACCACTACACTATTGGTGTGCTGCTTCATTATGATGTATACCCATGGTTCATAGTTACCCGAACACGTGCTTCAACATTTCACTAACACAGCAGTCATCCATTCTCCAGTTGGAAAAACCACACCACATTCATATAATGGTCAGGGTCTTCAAATAGTCTTCCGGTTTTCAGCTCGTCCGACTGGAGACTGGGACTGCCCTTTACCTGTTTGAAAGTCAGACTTAGCATGTGGATAAATGTAGTCCCACTGTTAGCATCCTTCCTGTGGTTGGAGACGCAGGAGGTCTGCTCACCTCTGGCCAGCTTGATATGACAGCACTAAATAATACGGGGGATCTGCTGCTGTTTTCCTTCGCATTCATTATGAATGCTTTATTGTGACCATGTTCATTCTTCATGGATATATATATATATATATATATATATATATATATATATATATATATATATATATATATATATCTGTCTGTACATACACATGCATATACACCTACATACTTATTTACATTTCCCATACTGTTGAATGACTGCCACTTATCACCGTGCATACCCACTTACGTCTGCTTGAAAGTGCCTTAATCACCCTATATCCTGCAGTCATTATTCTGGTCATCATATAAAATTAGCAGCCCTTGCATGGCTTGGACCCAGGAACAGAAACACCATAGTCACTGGTTTGACGACTAAACCATCCGTGATACATTCTGCATGGATGGTAGTTAGGATATATGACTTTACTACAGGCATTCCACACTACTGGCAACAAATGTAACAATCAGTTGGTGTACATATGTATAGTACATGTTAATGTTCATATGTTTCTGAGAGACATATGTATACATTTGCAAGTATACACATTTATGAATAGGACATATACTTGACAACTACTTATATGCATGTATGTGTGATGTGTAGCTATGTGAATATAAGTATGTACATTTGTAGATATATGACTACATATCTGGGGTTATACATGGCCATGTATATGAACACCCGCATCCGGGAGGGACCAGTACCATTTGTATACAGGGGTTGTGTGTTTCATTATGACATGGACATCATGACCTGGACAGCGTATACAATTTGTGGACGTGTACTATTTGGATGATGGCTATGGGGAAGCTTCTTGGGAACATGTGAAAGGTATATATTCTCGATAATGCACATGGGGAGACGGGCATCACAGTCAGGTGTTTAATCCCGGGTCGTAGGTTCTGCAGGACCAGGTGAAGGCTGAGCAGGGTTGTGGACAAGTACTGCTAATCCAGCTTGTGTCCAGATGTCAATGGGGATGGAAATCGTGTTGTGCCACCAAGTCTAATCTTGAGAACAGACACTTATCCCATGAAGGATGTCCAAAAATTGTGGACGCCGATGACCCCCATTCTTTTGGTTATATGAAAATGAGGGAGGGTTATACATGCATAAGATACCTAGTTTGCAGTCCTGAGACTGCTTAGGGTGAGACTGCCTACTAGATGTGGGTAGGGGGCTCTATGTGCAGATATGGCTGGCCCAAGCTAGCAGCCCAAGTATGGGTGGTTTTGGTGGACGTTCAGCAAGGGCGGGTGTGCTGTGGAGGGGACAATGGGTATTCAATTATGTATTCAGGTGTGTAGGGGTTGGATGGCTCAGTTCAGGCCAAACCATTATGTGGTGTGAGCCGGTACCATTTCTGTACATGTGTATCATACATTTTAATGTTCATATGGTTGTGGGATTGTGTTCTGCAATATGAACTGACAGGGTGTATTGGGGATGTGAATGTATGTTCTTTAGTATCCTTTTGGATTCTCCAACTGCTCCCTCGTACACCTCCAGTTCACCTATTGTACATCCGACCCAGTCTCCCCTTGGCGGATTATTACATTACTCATCACCCCCCCTAAAATCCACATGCACACCATTCATCCCTTCTCTAGTTGTTAGCCCATGGCACAGACAGCAGTACACATTGCCTACTCTACAAATCTCTGATACCATTATGGTTGTGAGGCCAACACTAGCATATTTGGTCTTCCACATGCTGTACTTCATGCACATAGGTACACGCAAATACTTATCTTTCATGACATGGTAGGTTGACCCAAGTTATACCCATTCATTTTTGGGTGTCCAGACAAGGATGACTCAGACCGCGAATGGGCAGATATTAAGTGGATGCTCTAACCATTGGGCTAGGCTTAGCAAAGGGCAGTGGCATACAAACACACTGCGTTTTGCTTTCACTTGGTATAAAAATCAACACAACAATGACATACGGACATGGGGTTTTAAATGTAATAGTTCTAGGGATGGGGGCTCAACATTCAGCTACGTGCCTGTGTGTTTACTCCTGTGATTTTATTTTGGTGTTCGCGGAACACTCTTGTATGCTTTGCATACATTTCAGTATCCACGGACACTGACAGGATTGATTACTATTAGAGGCAGGCTGTACTAATCAGCATTTTAGGTTGCGCAACTGTAGCGGATAGTTCACTCCTCCATGCAGCGCTTAAACACGCCACCTACACTCGCGCACGTTTCCTGTGCACATGGACGGTGCAGCAGCGTGCCTTCATTGATATGCATATGGTGCTGCTGCACCATCTCTACGTCGCACACTCAGCGCAAGGCTAACATCATCCTTGCGCCAAGCTTCATGAATCCCGGGGAGAGTCAAAGTAAACTTTATTGTCATTCAGGAATCACACAAGTGCAAAAACTTAATGAAATTCTGTGTCTCCGGACTCAATGTGCAGACAATATATAGACTATTTTCACAGATATTTACACATATAACACCTACCTATTACATCACAGACATGCAATTAGACAGACTATTATTGCACATAATTAGAAATACATTTTAACAGTTTTTGAAGTGATCACTTACTTGCATGAGACTTTAGTATTGCACGGGTACTTGGTTAAGAAATTCCCCGGGATTCATGAAGCTTGCACCAGGTGCAGGCATAGCATCAGCGTTCTAACACCAAATATAACCGCTGAGTGATTCAAGTACGAGCTGGTTCCACGTGCACTACCTGTATACACTACACCCGCACAACTCCTGAGCCTTGTATGCTAATTACCCCATGTGCAGCAGTGTAGCATGCAAATTAAGGTATGTAGCAATTCAGGAAGTGGTGCAGGTATAGTTTAAGTATGCATAATTGTAAACCGTAGAAAACGGTTTACATTTTTGCAAACATAAAATCAGAGCCATGACAGCCGACCAAACACATGTATTATAATGTTAATATATGCCAATGGCTAAATATATAGCAATTGGCTTAAAAAAATATACAAAATATAAAATTAACATTTAATATATATAGTCGCACTATCGCGACATGGAAGCGCAGAGCAGCTGTGCACAAAGGGGATCGCAAGGAATATATAAAAATATAGAATAAAACTGCAATGAAACACATATCACAATTTCCCCATAATAGTCAATGGCAGGCATGCTACACCATACTCATGGCGCAAAGGTTGCTAAGGGGCAGTGACAGTGTTATGCGCAGTAGCTAGGAATTAGTAGGCAATGCCATGCAAATGAGAGGAGTAATATTGAATCACAGATTCCCCGCTGGTGTAAGGATGCTCCTCACAGAGCAGCATTATAACACCTAGGTGAGCCCTTGAGATAAAGATGACATCAAGAAAGGGGTGTGTTGCCATTGCTGTAAGCACATTGGAGCATCGCTTAACTGGTGTGCCCTAGCTAGGCAAAGCTGCAGGATAGGGGTGTGTCGAATTGCCCATAGCTATGCTTAGCTGAGAGTACACAAGGTAACCGAGTATGCATGTGAACGGCGATGAAAACACACGTAAACCTGGCAAACAGGTATGTGTGTCGTGCACTGCAGCTGAAACAGGAAGGATATAGGAAAGAAATAAGGAAATGCTGCAGCAGTGACATTGGAGTACAAATGACTAATTAACACCTAGGAGACTACAGTGGGCCACTGACAACAGCTAACAAGGCTGCAAGCAGCAACCTGCAGAACAGGGAAGGGGAGGGGCTGTACTGCAAAGAAAACAGCAAAGTGTCAAAGCAGAACAAAGGCGATATGCAGTATATAAGCTACAAGGCACATTTCACCATGACTGGGTAGGGAAAGTACAAAACAAGAAAGACGGCAGGTGGATGCATGCCTGAAAATGGGAGGGGATCCAGGTCTAAAAGTGGATTAAAGGGCAACAGATTAATCAAGGTAGGCAAGCAGATCTCCACAGTAAAGGCTCAACACTTGCAGTACTCATTGCAAAACCCATAATTAAGACACGCAGCAGCTGGAATAGTTCATACACACCCATTTACATCAGCAGCATCCATAGCACAATACTATAAAGTGTGAAAGCACCTCACACACATTTATGTATTCCCATACACTCTGCACCAGTGGTGTATACAGATTGAGAACTTTTATTATGTACATGTTAGGGGCTACCATAGCTTTGATCCACCAGCATGTGTTGGAGACTGAAAGTGATGTGGAGGATGATGCACATGACCACAACAGGCACCAGAGGAGGAGGAAAGTGTTCAGACCCAGGGTAACCTACCAGGGGCTACATGATCTGGAGATAGTAGAGCATTACAGGGTGGACAGGGACACCCTACAGCAACTTGTGGAGCTGTGCCGGCCATGCCTCAGAGTCAGAACAAACAGAGGGGAACCCATTCCAGTGGTTACGGAGATATGTGTAAGCCTGAGAATACTAGCTACAGGTACCTTTCAAAGACCAACTGAGGATATCATGGGTATCTCACAGGCATCAGCATCCAGGGTACTACACCAGTTCCTGGATGCCATGTTACCACATGCCAATGAGCACATATACTTCCCCTGAATGCAGGAGTAGTTGGCCAGCAATATGCGTCTCTTCCACTGTGTGGCAGAATACCTGGAGCTACTGGGTGCAATAGACTGCACGCACATACACATCAAGTCACCACCCGGTGAACAGGGTAGGCACTTCATAAACTGCAAGGGATACCCCTCCATCAACTGCCAGGTTGTGTGCAATGCCCAGGCCATTATCATGGATGTGTGTGCTGGCAGCCCTGAAAGCTATCATGACTCCCACATCTGGCATGCCTCACAGCTGCATCAGTTATTTGCCAGGGGGGACATCCCAAATGGCCACCTGGTGGGGGATGCTGGCTATGCACTGGAACCGTGGATGATGACGCTCATCAGAAATGCACACACACCCATTCAGGAACACCATAATAAGGCACACGCACAAACCAAAATCATCATAGAGCGTATGTTTGGGATGCTGAAATCATGGTTCCATTGCTTGGACATATCTGGTGGAGCCTTGCAGTACTCTCCAGGTACATGTGCCCACATATTCATAGCGTGTGCCATGCTACATAATATGGTGTGCTGCAGCAGGGACAGAATGGTGAAGGCCCTCACAGCCCACCACCATT
The DNA here is from genome assembly GCF_019279795.1 of Protopterus annectens. Lineage (NCBI taxonomy): Eukaryota > Metazoa > Chordata > Ceratodontiformes > Protopteridae > Protopterus > Protopterus annectens. The sequence goes on from NC_056751.1 coordinate 683,397,605, forward strand.
GCCAAGGGCCCCACAGGCACAGAGGTACTCAGACCATGAACACCCTAAGCCAGCCCCAGTAGGCAGATGGAGGCATGCCCAGTATGCCCATGCTTTGGGAAAGAAGGAACGTATAGCACACACACTGACAGTGTAGGCACCTAGGGACTGACACCTTTCTCCACCTGCACACACAGTAAAAATGGATCTCACACACACAAGACTACCTGTAAATTGTCATGTATAGGCAGTCTGCTGTGTGCATCCAACATAGGCAGCCCTCAACTATTGCACACACAACAGCCATTGGTACAAGGTAAGTCAACACCTGAACAGAAAATTAAGCTATCAGCATATGCATATACTAAATGTATAGATTCAAAGGTAGGTACTCGGCCAACTGCCAGAGGCCATTCATAAGGCCAGCCAAAATGTGTCAGCTTTTGCCACCCCATTGATTCATTAACCATCCCTCTGTGAAGCAGAGCCAATGGCGGGATCCGTGGGGTGCATCCACTGTTCCCAATCCACCCTTCAAGGTTTCTCTTGCAGAGTGTTAGTGAGGGGCTCTGTATAATGTAGTTAGGGATGTTGCTCCAAAGTATGAGGAGTGTCTGTGACAGGAAGCTGTCCCTCTTACATTTTCTGGTTATTGTTGTGGCAAGGTCAGCTCACTACAGTGTGTGGCTCACTGTGACATGGATTCCCATAGGTGGAGCATATCCATCAAGCCTGAGTTTGACATGGCTGTGTTGGCCAGTGGAGATCATCTCTTGGTAAACGAGATGCCACTGAGTAAAGCACGAGTTTATTCAGTCCGGCTGCATAAGCCATATGTTGGAGGCCAGTATTCCCCTTGGTGAGGTACATTCGTGGACCCCCAGCTGTTGGACGTGTCCTCTGAGGTACATCCCACATGGGTTATTATACCCTATGATGGGACTGATTAGTGATGAGTAAACAGGCACTATAACCGCAGTATGTCTAGATGGGAATCCTTTAGTAGTCAGATGGCCTACAGAGAAGGATGTCCTAACTACTGTGGAGATATGATTGTCACAGGGAAGATCACTATCTACCTTAATCCCCAGATACCCCATTACCTCGTCTGTATTAAAGTGGCTGCCGCTCATGTGTTAATATGTGTGTGCCAATTCCACAATGGAATGATCATGCAGTTAGTGGCACTTGGCTGGAGGCCATGTCATTGGCACCCTGTGATGTTCTCTGTGAGGCCCCTTGAGGGATGTCCGTGTCAGCTGGACTATCAATCATGGCTCCCAGTTTGCAGTCATCACCAAACATGGTCTGCCTTAGTCCACCTGTGTTTGCCTGTACAACTGAGACATATATGCCAAACAGTGGGGCTCCAAGGACTGAGTCCTGTGGGACACCAGTCGTGACTGTTCAAGAGTTGGACCTGGAGACCACTAGTCATACCATGTGGGTTCTGTGTGTAAGCCCGTTGGCAACCCAACCTGTGATGTATGGGTGAATGTACAGGCTGGTGTGTTTATCAATAATACCTGAGTGTGGCATGGTGTCAAAAGCATTGGTGAGGTCCAGGTAGTATGTGTGAACCACCTCCCCTGTCATCTAACATCTTGGTGACTGCATGTAAGACATCAAACAGGATCAGTAGGCATGAACTGCACTCAACCAAGCTGACCTGGGTTGGGTCACATGTTCAAAGGTTACCAATGTCATTGTTAATGAATGCCATGAGGATGCGAACAATACCATTGCAGACCAGGGTAGTCAGACTTATGGGGGGGTAGTTACCATGGTCAGTTGTGATTTCACCGTGATGGAGTTGAATAACCATTGCCACACACCATTCTATGGGCGTGTAGCCTGCGGAGAGGCTGTGGTAGGAATGCTTAATTAGGTATGAGGCAGGTTGTTTTGTACAGTTTGCAAGATGCAGTCTGGGTCAACATCTGCCTCCATTGACATTGTGTTCTGCTGATAGAAAGGGCCATTTCCACCTGTGTGTCTCTGATGGTTGGGATACTGTACCTTCCGGGTAGTGTTGTGGGCTCTTTAGGCGGTGAAGTATGCACCGAATGTATCTGCAAGGATGTTGGTGATATCAGTAGGGTCAGCATATTTTGTGCTATATTTCACCGGTACAGTGCAAATCTGTGTGTCACCATGTAGATCCTTGACATAGCCAAAGAAGGCTTTCTGGTTATCTTTTGAATCCTTGCATATTCTCCTGCTGATGTTAGCCTTGGATGATGTCATGAGGGACCTACGTATCACACTAATAGAGGGCATGGATGTCTGCCCTTCATGGGATTTGCTGTGTATCTGGACCACTGTCCTACGTCTGTAGTATAGCCTGTTTATTGCAGAGGTCCACCAGACCAGTGTCCTTGTCTAGGAGGAGTGAGTCTTGGTTTACCAGCGAAGGCACAATCCATACATCCGTGTAGGTGCTTATAGACTGCATTTGTAAATCTGTCTGTATCTTGAGCAGTGTTTCCCCTTAGCATGGGGGGCTGTGAAACCCCCCACCGCTGTCATTAATAGTGTAAATTTAGCTGTAGGAAAGGTATACACTGTGGTATCTGTGGGTGGGGGAAATGCTAGGGTGTGGAAATAGTGAATAGTTCATGGTTAGATCTAACCAGTGACTGGTTAACCTCCACTGTGGTGCACCTGTTGCCCATGTTGGTGATGACCACATCTAGTAGTTTCCACCCCATGTTAGGGAGGTTACCACCTGATACAGGGCATATGAGATGATACAGTCCAGGAAGCGCTGGTCCTGGAAGTGAGTACCGAAGTACGTTTCCCAGTTAATGGTATGGTAGTTGACATCGACCAATGCCAGGGTGTGCGTTAGCACTGTCGTATTCTCCATTGTCTCCAGGTAGGTAGAGTGGAGGTCCTGGGTCATGGAGGGTGATCCGTAGCTGATGACATTCTACATTGCAGTTGTGGCTGATGTTAGCTGCACATGGATGATCACAGAGGTATCATGCTGCCCCACTAACCTGGAGGTGTAGGTATCTCTGATGAATATGGATACAGCCCCTCCATGTCTGTCAGTCCATGTTCTGTGTCTGAAATGTGTGATATGGTTGTAGTCTGGTAGTGCTGGTTTGCTCTCAGGAGCCTTAAGACAGATTTCAGTTAATGCACAGATGTTGATGTCCATCCTGAGGAGTGCTGTGAGTGCATGCATGTTGTGATCACAACTCCTGGTGTTGAATAGCATAAACCTCATTGAATCTGCTATTGTGCTTTTTACAGAGCTGGTATTCTCCTTCGAGATTCTCCTAAATAAGGCACCATGGGTGGGCGCCAATAGCCTTGGCCAGTATCCCAAAGCATAAGGCTGGCACATAGGCCGGTATGGTATCATTGCATGCATGTTCCCCATCTGTACTTGTTTTTCATCTCCCCTGTAGGTAATCTAGTGGTAAGCAATAGAAAGCCTTAAACTTATACAAGTTTTCTAGCTTCCAAGATAGGCTTTTGGAGTGACTAAGTATCAGTGTTCTGTATGTTCTTGCTGTACTCAACTGTTTCCTGACTACATGGTAAGTTCACACTGTATATTGTGATCTGAAGTTCTGCTTATTCACATATTATGGCTATGATGGCCTGCACGTTCGAGGTTCACAGATAACCTACTATCTATCTGCCCAAGGGCAATTAGAAGCATAGCAAGAGTGTGTTGGCCTTCCCTGCACCATTGATGAAGTAACTTAGACTCTGTCATGCATAGCCAATGAAGCAATTCCAGGCAGAGTTGCAGGAAGCTGTTGAAGACTGGGGTTGTGGAGGGTGATAGGGGCACTTAGTGATCTAAAGAGGGCATGTTAATGTGGCAATTCAACACCATTCAATTCCCCCAACAGGTCTTGCAGCTATCAAACTGAACAGGCTCCCCCACACCCTGGCTGTATGGTTCTGGGACACATGATCCCAGGGGTGTATAGTCTGTTACCCATTCACACAAGAAGGTTTCCCTTGAAGTGTGTCAGTGAGGGGCTATGCCTATTGTAGTTAGGAATGTAATGTATTGTCTCACAGTACATTTGTTATGTGTTGTTATTTCAAGAGTATGTGAAGCTCAATGAGTATGGGGGCTCCCCCCCTTTGCTTAGCCTACCTTACACATAGAAATCATCTAAATAGGAAATAGGCGGAAGCAACGTTAATGTCAACAGTGTAATGGTTACAGCATCTGCATAGTATCTGTGCATTCGAGGTTACAATCCCGATAAAGGCAGGGATGTTTATCATGTGCAAAAGTATACCCTAACCACAGCTTGCATATACAGGTAGTAATTGTCTGTATAATAAACATTTGAATCACCCATATAAACCCATGTGTGCAGGAGAGTACAGTCAACAGAGAATGTAGTGTCATGTCAGCACATAGTGAGATGTTATGTCACTGACAGGTATATATCCGGAGTAGTTAGCAGATGTGGCCATGTTTTCGTGCACTGGTTATACATTGCAACGTTTGTTTAACTGTGTTTAACTGCTGCTATAATGTCACACAAACACTTTTAAACATGCTTACAACTGCTTAAATTAGCCTTATTCTGCAGTAAAAAACATTCATAAAGCATCCCAGGTGTCGAACCCTGGACCATGCACACTATAGTCATGGGACGTACTACTAAGCCATCCGAGGTGTACACATGTTTGATGGTCTTGAGACTACACCTTATACCATATGCGTTTCACTGAAATGATCACAAATGGGACAGTGACTTTGTGTACATATGTACAGTACATTGTAATGTACTGTAGTTTGTGCACCAACACATTCCAGTCTACAGATGTATTACTGTTACAAACAAATACAAAACATATATATAAATATATATATATATATATATATATATATATATATATATATATATATATATATATATATATATATATATATATATATATATATATATATATATATATATATATATATATATATATATATATATATATATATATATATATATATATATATATATATATATATATATATATATATATATATATATATATATATATATATATATATATATATATGCATATATATTATGCAGTTACAGCAATAGCCATATATATAAGCATCTATGAAAACACTTTGTGACACAGAAGCACTCCAAAGGAATTGGAGTGTACACAAAACACATGCAGCTCTGGTATTATAACAATTAATAGTAACTTAATTCACCATAGAAGGGACGATTGTTGTGTATGTGAAGACTGGGGTGGGGAGGAATGATGGGTAATGCAATCAGGCATCAAGGAGGGCCTGGGTCGGATGTCCAATAAGTGAACTGGAAGGGCATACATGGAGTATGGGGACAATATAAAAAGGACACAGAGCAAGAAGCTTACTCATTCATAATATACCCTGTCATGTCACATTACAACACCTACTTTCACACACATATGAACATTAACATGCATCAGACATATGTACACCATCTGACTGTTACATTTGTTTTCAGTACTGAGGAATGTCTGTAGTATAATGTATATTCTAAACACCATAACATTCATACATATCTCAGATGCCTTGGTGGTAAAGTCAGTGACTGTGGTGTTCATGGTCCCGGGTTCAAGACCTGCAAGGGCTGTTGGGTTATGTTGAGGGCCAGAATAAGGGCTTTTGGATGCAGGTGGATTAAAGCACTCTTAAGCAGTTGTAAGCGGGTTTCCACATGTTTGCACGATGGTAAGCGGTGCTGAAACACGGTAAACAGAGAAGCGCTTCACACGTTTGACCTTTGCTTAATGTCACGCAGACCATGGGCAAACCTGCTCACAACCGTGTAAATGTGCATTATTCACACTTTCCCTACCAGTGCCTACTCTGAGAGGTAAAATAATAACACCTTCCAGGAGTAGAACCCGCAACCATGTACTCCATCCCCAGAGTAACCTAACACTAAGCTACCTGGGATGTACCTATCCCAGTTGTGTATGCAGACAGGTTAAAACAGAAAAAGGAGGAACATGTTGAAATAGGACCACCCACCATGTACTCAATTAAAGTTGTAAGTTCATATATATATATAGATATATATATATATATATATATATATATATATATATATATATATATATATATATATATATACAGAGAGAGAGAGATACATAGAGACATGTCGATATATACAGGTCTACATATATATGTAGATATATAGATAGGTTAAAACATCTACACATCTATGGAGGTACAGATAAACGTATGCAATAATGTATATATATAGATATATATATATGTATATCTATAGATATATATATATATATGTATATCTATAGGTATATATATATATATATATATATATATATATATATATATATATATATATATATACATACATGTCTGTAGACAGCATCTGATGTGGTCATATCATATCTGAGTATAACATGGACCATAGCAATCACACATTCCGCACCCCCCAAACAATATGAACATAACATATGAAGAGTATATGCCAATACACTATTACAAATATGTTCTATGGACACAGTCACCAACACAACTGCAATGACTTCAACTATCCATGACAGAATTCCACAGACAGCTTTCATTTTGCAAATCTTTATTACATTCCGATGTATTGCCAAAAGGATTTGGGACAAACAGTAACTGTATGCTATACAGTAAGCATTTAATAGTGCCTTAATGAATCAGCCTGCAATTACCATAGTATTAGTCCACTAAGGGATAGGTGTTCACACAGGGAAAGAACACCCACACACATATAGACATTGTATAAAAGGGGTTCCTACACACCTGCAAGTGCTATGTACACCCACCAACATCTACCCCACAACTGAAATAATTACACCAATACATACTGTCATACCATAACCAATTATGCAACTACTGTACAACATCTGCTGAAACCTTAACATACCTGGACACAAACACACTAACATGGCCTTATGTGAAATAGTTGCCGTTATACAATTGAACAGCTGCTGATGTAACAGGGTTTGTATGAACTAATCCCGTTTCAGACAGTTGAAAGGTTTGTACACCTGGAAGTTTTACCGAGTACTGATTATTAGCACAGTATGATACACAGTAACACCAAACTAAATATGTCTGGTAAGCACACTGTAAACCCCCTAACATTATATGCATAGCTATGCAGCCTTGAGCTGGTCAAACAACCTGGCCAAACTGAAACATATGCAGAAGTATTAGGTACAGACAAACCCTGCACAAGTATCAATGTTCAGAAATATAACAGCAGTACTCACATTTAGACCAACTCCTCTAGGCATGACACACAATATATTACTGTTCGTTCCCATACAGCTGTTACAATAGATTCCAAACAAAACTTCCACGCTGTCTTCCTCACAAGTAAGGCAAAGGGATAACGCCCAAGTGGGGTACACAATTATACTCCACTGTAGCCATGGTATTGGCTAAGGCAGTAGCAGTGCAGCTGATGTGCATGTAATTAGCTACTTAGGAACACCAATTGGCCATCGGGATAGCACAAGCTACTGATCTGTACCTATAAAAGGTTGCCTTGTCACACATTCAAACCATCTGTATCTACCTGTAGGACAGTACAAAACACTGAAAGGTGAACCGAAAACGAGTATTACACTAGTTAATAACACCTCTGATTACGAAGACAGTATGTATAACATGTAGTATGTCTGTGTATGTAGTTCCTGTACTGTGAGAATTACAGTGTAATCAATGCATATGTGGAAATAGCTATCTTGTAGCGATGTATTGTTGAGCAGTAGTAATGCTTGTAGTATTCTATGTGTGTACTGCTGTAGGTCACATGGCACACTCCACATACGCCACAAGGGATGATATGGGCTTGGAACCCACCAATTCACTTCCAGCCACTGTCAGTGTCAGGATTGGTCCAACAAGTATGTGCTATAACGGGATAGTATATGTCGATATACTGTAACAGTCGACATATGTATAGGTGTATAAGTAAGATGAATATGTTAAAGGTGGGCTTACCATGCACATATTTCACACTGAGCTGATCGAAGGAAAGACACTGAGGAAACTCAGAGCTATAATATATAACATTAAGTATGCTGTTTTTTGTTTATTTTGTTCTTTATTTCTTTGTTATTTATAGCACTTTGTGTACTGTGTATTTTTCTAGCTAGTTTCACTGTGTGTGATGTATTAACTGGAAATTGTCCACTTTTATTAAGCATCTGTTGGGTTGTTTGTTTCTGATAACTTGTTGCAGTTAAACTCTTTTTTCTAGAGGCTCCTTCAGCTGCTTGAAACTTTCATTTAAAGGCTCACTGCTGCTTTTCAGCTGTGAGAAACATTTCTGCAGTTTGTTTCCCACTCTCCCTCCATGTTGGTATAGTGTTTTTATAGTTGGTGGCTTTGCAGTTGCCCACCCCTAGTGTAAATTTGATCTGGGACCCTCCTCCCAGTCTAGTGTCATTACCTCATTCTACCCAGTACAGGGAGAACATTTGAGAAGGCCAATCAGCTTAGGTTCTGCTACTCCTTTCTCTCTTTCCTTTCTCTCTTTCCACTTAAAAAATGTATCTGCTTATACTGTATTTGTGTTTCTTCCTACTTTATTTTGCTTTTGTGTCATCTTAAAAGTACTCAATTGTATTTATTACTGCTTGGTGTAACTCATTCTAAGCCTTTTAGTTTAAGCACTTGGGCTTCAGTCCAGTTGTTTTACATTAAGAAGGTTTGTGGTCTGCACTGTAGTGGCAGAACAGGTAGCTTACATCCTTCTTAGTTGGGAACTGCTGATTGAGGGCTCAGTGCCTTTTATTCTAAAAGTGTATTAATTCTGGTTTAAGCACTTGGGCTTCAGGCCAGTTATTTTACATTAAGAGGGTTCGTGGTCTGCACTCTTGTGGGAGGAGAGGCTGGACACTGCCTTTCTGAGCTAGGAATTTCTGGTTAAAGGTTTATAGTGCCTGCATTCTTGAACTGTTTCTTACTGAAATTGGTACACCTTGTTTGCTGTAGCATAGACTAGATCCAGGCCTGCTGAATCTAGCTTTGTTTGTATAACTTGAGCACTAATCCAGGCATTCTTTAAAGCATTCAATTGTATTTATTACTGCTTGGTAGTAACTTGATTAAAGTGTAGCTATCATTCTAAGTCTTTTGGATTAAGCACTTGGGCTTCAGACCAGTTGTTTTACATTAGAAAGGTTTGTGGCCTGCACTGTGGTGGCAGGACAGGTAGCTTACATCCTTCTAAGTTGGGAACTGCTGACTGAGGGCTCAGTGTCTGTTATTCTAAAAGTGTATTAGTTCTGGTTTAAGCACTTGGGCTTCAGGCTAGTTATTTTACATTAAGAAGGTTCGTGGTCTGCACTCTTGTGGGAGGAGAGGCTGGACTCTGCCCTTCTGAGCTGGGAATTTCTGGTTAAAGGCTTATAGTGCCTGCATATTTGAACTGTTTATTACTGAAATTGGTACACCTTGTTTGCTGTAGCATAGACTAGATCCAGGCCTGCTGAATCTAGCTTTGTTTGTATGCTTGTTGTTTGCTTGTTATTTCCCTGAAATGCTAATTCCATCTAAAACACGGCTTTTCAGCGCTTCTGTGGATCCCTAGTGATATCTGCATTGCTTACTGTACTTATTTCCTTGTTTCACTTGAAAGAAAGTTACTGTTTGTCATTTTTGCATTTACATTACCTGTAACACATTGCATTTAAGTTACCTGGCACTTGCTCACTAAGTCAGCACTAAAAAATTAAAAGCACTACACCCTCACAAACTCCCCTTGAGTACCTTGTTCCCCATTGGCCCTTTTTCAATTATAAAGGAATTCCCAATACTATTCTAGCATGTCCAAAGGTCAGTTGTCAATCTCCTCTCCGGTCCAGCTGGTGAATCTGGGAATCTTAAGGCAATGTTACAACTGCCTCATGTACACAGAAAACCCTCTCCTCCTCCCAACAAATTCCAACACATGTGAGAGATGCAACCATATAGACAAACTGGAGGCTAAGCTCTCTCAACTCAGTACTGGCGTAACCAGTCCGGAGGAGAAGGAAACCACACTCACTACAATTCCAGTCTCACATAGACCTACCACGACAGCAAACCAAACACACAAAAACATACTCGAAGGCTCTAAATAAAAATCTGCCTAAGCAGCAGAGACCTCCAAAGCAGACACCCAAGCAACCGCTACCCCAAAACAAAACACGTGTAACACATAGCTCACAAAGCCAGTGTGCCGAACAGTCACACCCCTTAAGGCTAAACAGCACACCTGATACACTTGCAATAGCTGACTCTATCGTCAGGCACACTGATGTCCCGCTCACCAGGCTAAACAAGGAGAAGGTCACGGTGAGCTGCAAGTCGGGTGCTAGGATCCGCCACATAACACAAGTACTCAGGTCACTCCAAGGCAAGTACAAATATGACTCAGTCATTGTCCATGCTGGTTTGAATGACCTGAGATGTACCTCCCTGGACTACATGAAAAGAGACATAGAGGAGCTCTCTGAGCATGTAGCCCAGGCTGGTATGACCCTGACCTCGAGTAGCATCTTACCCTCACCAAGAATGATGCCACAATATGAAGACAAGATGATCAATTTCAACAATTGGCTTAAGTATTGGTGTCATTCAAAGGGGATCCAATGCCTGTCAGCCTGGGATGACATACTCGACAAGCCACGATGCTTCGCTAGGGACGGCTTTCACCTGTCACCCCTGGGCTTTTGGATATTGGCAAAGGCTTTTGCTACCCCCATAGTGCCTTTTTTAGGCAAGGCTCAAAGACAAACCCACCTCCATAGGTATCACAAGGGATAAGAAACTAAGAGTAATGCTACTCAACGCCAGAAGTCTAAACCTCAAGATGCATGCACTCGAAACTCTCCTTAGCATGGAGAACATCGCTATCTGTGCAGTAACAGAAACCTGGTTCAAGGCTCCCGAGAGCACCCCAGCACTACCAGGTTATACCTCATACCATGCTTTTTGGCCCCAAAACTTGGACCACACCACAAAAGGAGGGGGAGTATCAATATTCGTCAAAGATACCCACACCTCCAAGTTGGTGGCACAGCACAAAGCATCAGAGACTATCCATGTGCAACTAACAGTGGGTAAAACTGCCTTCCAGTTTATAGCCGGCTACAGACCACCCTCCCAAACCCAGGAACCCCACTCGGCCTTCCTGAGAACACTGGAAAATATGAAGGTCTCTCCAAACACCATTATATTGGGTGACTTCAACTACCCAAACATAGACTGGGAGCATTACTCTATCTCCAACACCCTAGCCCAAAGGTTCCTAGAATTTATAAACTCAGATGCTATGGAACAACTTGTTACCACTCCCACAAGAGGGGAAAACATACTGGACCTGATCATCACCAACATGGGGACTCTATGCTCCAGACCAGAAGTGTATCCCTCACTGGTAAGATCAGACCATAAACTAATCTCACTGGATATTCACATCCCGACCCCACCCTCTGCCCAGAAAACCACAGTGAAAAACTTCTCTAAAGCAAATTTCACACTCCTCAAATCTGAGGTGGAATCCTTCAAAGCCCCCGGGCCTGTGGAAAATACGGCCCAGACCGCAGAATCCTTTATAAACGCATTCTATGAACACCTTCAGGAATGCATGGATCATGCAATCCCAGATAAAACCAAGTCCCAACCCTCCAAAGGCAAATGTCCTGTCTGGTGAACCCCAGCCATAAACAAACTATACAATAGAAGGAGGAAGCTACTACATGATAGAGCAAAATCCCAAAAAGGGAAGGCATCTCTGATCAGTATTAGCAAAAAACTACGGGCACTCATAAAATCGTCTAAGGCCAGCTTCGAGAGAAAAATTGCACAGGACACTAAGGATAATCACAAGGCTTTCTTTAGTTATGTTAGGAACCTGGGTGAGAATTCCCAGATATGCTCAGAATTATTCCAAAATGACAAAAATACACCAAACCCACAGACATTGCCAACATCCTAGCTGACAGGTTCAGTGCAAACTTCACCCCCCCTCCCCACCAAAAGGGCAAATATCTATCCCAGCAGAGTGCTTTCCCCTGACATCTCAGATGCTCAGGTAAGAGCCGCCCTCTCCAAAGCAAAAAACACAGCATCAATGGGACCAGACAGTGTCCTGGGTTGCGTCCTACATGAACTCCAAGAAGAGCTAAATCCAAACATAAAACTACTGTTCAATCTCAGCCTTAGTACAGGATATGTACCCAAAGAGTGGCGTACAGCAACAGTGGTCCCTCTCCACAAAGGTGGTGCCTCAATGGATCCTGGAAACTATCACCCCATAAGCCTGACTAGCTTGGTCTGCAAAGCTATGAAAAGGATCATCATGGACCTCATAAATAAAGATATTGGGGACCTACAGACACTGGATCCTACCCAGTTCGGCTTTGTTAATGGCAGATTCTGCCTCTTAAACCTGGTCAATTTCTTTGAAACAGTCACCAAGGCCCACAAGGGGAAGGTGGTCCACATAGCCTACCTGGACCTTGCAAAAGCCTTTGATACAATACCCCACTCGGGCATTATAGATAAGCTCACCAGCTTAAATATAAATCCCAATGTCACTAGATGGGTTGCAAAGTGGCTCAAGGACAGAACCCACATGGTTAGAATTGTTGGAGCCATGTCAGACTCCAAACCAGTTACAAGTGACGTCCCACAAGGCTCAGTCCTGGGACCTCTCTTGTTCGGTATATATTTCTCAGAGGTACAGGCCAACACGGAAGGACAGTGGCTGACCAAGTTTGCAGATGACTGCAAACTGAGCACCATAATCAACTCTCCAGCTGACACAAGCATCCTCCAAAAGGGCCTCATAGAACCAGACAACTGGTGCCAGAGCCATGGCCTCAAGCTAAACGCAAAAAGTGTATAGTCATCCCCTTTGGCAAAATCAAAGTTCCCACAAATTACCACATAGGTGGTAATCCATTAAGTACAGAATAAGTAATTAGGGACCTGAGGACCCAAGTTGATAGCAATCTCTCATTTGACAACCACGTGACCAAAGTGGTTAGAAAAACATTTTATATAGCCCACCTAATCATGAAGGGATTCACATCTAGATCAGGGGAGGTCATTGTGCCTCTTTACTCATCCCTCATCAGGCCCATAATTGAGTACAATGCCCCTTTTGGGATGTACCTTACCAGACACCTGCAGCAACTGGAAAGACCCCAAAAGTACCTCACCAAGAGGATCAAAGGGCTCAAACAGATGCCATATGCTGCCCGGTTAAAGAAACTCCAGCTCTACTCAGTGGCATACCACCTGCTCAGAGGCGATCTCTGCCTGATGTATAAAGCCATGTCCAACCCGGAATTAATGGACATGCTGCACCTCAGAAAATCCAAATCCCATTGAGCTATGCACTCGAGAGACTTGAAGCTCAGCACTGAAATAAATAGGACATGCTGGAGGGACAGATTCATAACCCAGAGGCTCCCTTCACTCTGGAATAAAATCCCAGCCCAGGTTAGGCAGAGTCCCTCATTGACTCTCTTCAAGAGGAATATTGATGAATGGATGGGAGATCGTAGGTTTACCCTGGGTATCACTTCTGTGTCACTGTTAGACAGAGGCAAAGTATACTAACCTCGAAAAATGGCATAGCAAAATTAATTTAAAATGGGTGGCAAAAGCCAAACACACTCTGGCTAGGCTTATAAATGCCCTAGGGCAGATAGCCTAGTATGAACCTATGAACCTATAAACCTAATATGGTGTGCATTGTGGGATATTGTGCCAATAACTGTGTAATGTACAGTATTCTAGGCAGATCTGTATTCTATTCTACATAGCAGTTCTGATATGTTATGCAAACAGTACTTATATCTATTGGCAATTACAATACTCAATGACAGGATACATAGCATTAGTATTCATCTGACAGGTTAGTGGCATGATAGCAAAGATAATTGGAAGAGCCAGGTAACTATCCATGCACCTAACACATGTAATATCCACCTCTCTACTATCGTTTGCAAGCAATAACAGCGGTGCATGTGTACATGTTATGCAAATGTGTAGTGACCCTTGTTACAGGGCTAAGTCAAATGGCTATGTGCACACCTACATAGAGTGGATATTGAGAGTACAGACACACTGGTTGAACTTCCAGGTTTGAGTAGTCCAACCTCTCATTGCCAACCTAACAGCTGCCTGCACATACTGTATGTAAGGTAGTGCACAACACTGGTAATGAAACAGGTTGCATATCATCTTTAACTCCAGTGTAACATCTGCAGTAGGAATGTAAGATGTAGGAGACAGCTGCCCATGTGTAATAGCCACATCATAGGTGATGGCTCACACTATCTGATTATATCCTGATCATGTTGATAGTGGCATTAGGGCCTATTGATAAATCACTCTGTTTGGAGAGTGGGTGTCTGTGCCCAACAGAGCTCATGGTTGGTGGATATGTGAGTATATACCCAGAGAAGAAAACAGACCTGTAGACACTTGCATCATCTGTAATCAACTAACAGGATGTGATGTGCTCCTCAGAGGAGGATTGCTGCTAAAGATAGCTACAATGTTTCCATAATAGCCAGTGTTGTCACGTCCATAACACAAATATTTACATGTGAGCATCACTGTCTAAAACATCTTCATAGGCAATAAGTAAACTAAATACAGCACTTGGTACTTGCAGTACTGACTGCTCATACAGGCATGTCCTCTAGTCAGCTACTGGTGTTTCCTAATGTTAGCTTTGTGTATGTGGCCAACCTGGGGGAATGTAATCTCTATGCCATGTACACTGTAAGACCCCCCTAACACCATGCCCCACACATTGTTTGGGATGCAGCTACAGGGGTAAGCTGGAAGGAAGCCCAGTCTACAGCCATGACTGGACTGGACAGTCATGAGGTGTAGGTTAACATATGCAGCTCATCAACACAACCAACATATACCCTTACCAGAACACAGTAAGGACACCCACACACACTACCGGAAATCACGCACATTCACGGACATGTCTAAGTATCTGGCCAAACAAGTGACCCCCCCCCAAGCAGGAAGAGACAGACACCGAAATACACAAACTGTATGACATAGTTTGCATAATTGTGCCACACCTCTAAAGACATGACTGGAAACATGCCTAACAGTATTCATTTATGAATGCAAACTCTAGCACTATGTTACACACCAACCTATATGTGGGCATACATACTGTTAGCTGCCTGCCTGCCATGATTAGCCATATACTCATACACTCAGACCACCTTTTGAACTATACACATGGCTCTGGCATATTCCATGTTGTTGTGCAGGACTGGTGATGAAGTAGCCTGGACTGCATGGAAACACATGTAGGAACTGTCAGGTCTTGTAGCCTATGCAGGTATGTCCCAAGGCCTGGGTAGCATTCTGCCATTGGCCAGAATGATACTGCAGTACAGGGACAAAAGGATTGTATTCCACAATTGTCTAGTGTAGTGGTGCATGTCACAGGGTATCCATTATCTGTTGTCCTGGGATAACATGGTTGACAGACCATGATGCTTTGCCAGACAGTGCCTGCACCTGTCACCCCTGGGAATCTGGATACTGCCTAGGGCTCATGCTTCCCCTATAGTGCCTTCATCATGCATGGTTCAGGAGAGGGTCCAATGCTGTTACAGGGATAGCCAAGCAATAAACTGTGGGTCTCGCTACACAATTATACATGTTAGAAACACTATACGGACACACATATGTCAATCCCTAACATGGAGAACATATCTGTGCAGTGGCTGAGACATGTTTCAACACTTTGGAGAGCACACCTGCATGACCATGTTATAACACATGCCTCACCTCTTACCCATTATCCTTTATTGGAACACATGGGCTGTAGGTGTGTCCATATTCCTGAAGGATATGTACACCCCCACGCTAATTGCACTTGCATAACATCAGATCCATTATGCTGAGCAACTAGCTTTGTGCCACAGTAGAATTAAAAATGCACTTTGAGACAGACCACCCACCAGGCCACAGACTTCCCAACTGTCATAATGTGCTGTAATGGAGAAGATTAGGTCTGAGACATAACCATAATATTGGCTACTCTCAACTATTCCATTATGAACTGGTAAGACTCCTCATGTACCAACACCTGCCCTCAATGCATGTTGGATTCCATCAACCCCACTGACCTGGATCACAGTAGTCACACAAACAGGGCTAACAGTATGCTACACATAGTTAGTCTCCAATGCCAATGTTATGTTTCCAAAGAGCAGAGTGGTGAGTGCCATGGCACCCATGCAGATGGACAATGCATGTGCAAATGCTGAATCCTACACAAATGAATCTTAAACAGTCACATATGTGCAGTGATTGTGCCACTGAAACAGAACCAGGAGTCAACCCAACACAAACAAGTAGGCAAACTGGTGGGACCATGCTTTAAACTGTACCACAGAAGGTAGTAACTGTTGCAAGAGTGAACACACATGAGTGTAGGTGATCCCTGGTCAGCCTCAGTAAGATGCAGATACACCATATAAAACCATGCAAAGCTACTGTGAAACTAATCAGCCACATATTATGAGGCCAAGCACAGAGCATTCTATAGCTGTGTCATTAATCATAATGGCAATGACAAGACATGCCGTGCTGCACAGCACTATGACATGGGAAGTACTGCACCTACAGAAATAGCACCCATTCATCCAGATAGGGTCTCGGAGAACCTAAATCCACTCCCACCCCCCCCCCAACAGGTACACTTAGTAATATAGCCATGTACACTACAGGGCCCCTGTACTAACGATTATGCAGGTACAAGCTGTACGCTCTAATGCCATACATACAGCTTTCATGGGACCTGTCAACATCCCAGGGTGTATCCTACACAAATGTAAGAACATTCAGCTATCCACATACACATCATGTTCAATCATAGCTCCATGTCAGGCTGTGTACACACCGAATGGTGCACAGCAACATTTATCACACCCCACAAAGGGGGAGACACCATTGATAATGGGACATAGTGCACAACTACCCTGCTGAGTCTGGTCTGTATGACTATGAACTGTGGTCAACGTAATTGATGCACTCGGTACAGATGTAGATGACAGTAGGGTTGAGTCACACTGCATATCATGACCTTGCCAGGTCATAGGACACCATCACCCATACTGTGTTCCAGCTACACTCAGTAAACTAGGTGTATATTCCTATGTTCATAGGTTCATAGGTTCATAGGTTGGTACTAGGCTATCAGCCCTAGGGCCTATACAAGCCTAGCCATAACAATTCCCTGGCTATTTCTTCCCACATTATTTACTTTCCTGGACCCCTGTCTAGCAGGGCGACTGACGTGATCCCTGGGGTGAATTTCCTTTCTCCCATCCAATCGTCAAGGTTCCTCTTGAAGAGGTCCAAAGAGGCACTCTGCTTGACATGTTTGGGCAATCTATTCCAGAGTCTGGGGAGTCTCTGGGTCAGGAACCTATCCCTCCAGCATGTTTTGTTTATTGTGATGACAAGGTTTAGATCCCTGGAGCGTGTAGCTCTGAGGGATTGGGATTTCTTTAAGTGTAGCATGTCCAGCAGCTCTGGGTTTGACTTGGCCTTGTATGTTAAGCAGAGATCACCTCTGAGTAGACGATATGCGACAGAGTATAGCTGGAGTTTTTAAGGCGGTCAGCGTAGGGCATCTGCTTTAGGCCTGTGATTCTTTTAGTGAGGTATTTCTGAGGCCTTTCCAGTTGTTGCAGATGTCTTGAGAGGTACATACCAAATGGGGCATTGTATTCTATAATGGGTCTAATGAGGGATGAGTACAGTGGGACAATGACCTCCTTTTTTCTGGATGAAAAGCCCTTCATGATGAGGTGTGCCACATAGAAGGATTTCCTGACTGTTGTGGCGATGTGGTTATCGAAGGTGAGACCACTGTCCACCTGTGTCCCTAAGTCTCTTATCACACTTTCTGTGTTTAGTGTTCTGCCACCTATATGGTAATTCATGGATACCAGCATGTATTAGCTCTAGAATTACCACAGTTATCCAAGTAATGGTGGAGCGATCAAAGGAACCATAACTGATTTAATGAGCCATTCGCAGTTTCACTGTAGTGTCCGTGTGCACTGAGACTTGCATGGCTTAATCTTTGAGACAAGCATATGTCACAGGAGTGGTTGGCAATTGGAATGCTGGCAGAACCCACACTACAGAAGGTGCCTGACGAATACACGCACATCAAACGAGTGCCAGCCACCGTAATACAGGGGTCATTCCTGGTACTCCCCCTATTTGTTATCTATACCACATAGACTAACACAGAAGGCATCAGCCTATTGATGTTTGTAAATGACTATGAACTAGGAGCAATAGTTGACTCAATGAGTGCTGCGTTCAACATACAGAAGGACCTTAGTGTGTCAGATGTGTGGTGTGTGATGTATGTCAAAATTAAAGCATGCACGGAAGCAGCTGCACGGCTCAATAGGTAATCCAAAAAGACAAAAAAGAGGGGAGCCAGCAAAACATCACCCAATAAAGAATAAACTTTTATTGGTAAAAAACCATAATCCAAAAACAGCAAAGAATGGTACAGACCGGTTTCGTCTGGTTAACTATACACAGCCTTCCTCAGTGTGAAACTAGCAGATTCAAAGCTGTCATTAAATACACTACAAACAAAGATGATTGGATAACCCTAAAGCTTGTCATTTAATCCTGGTGGAAATAAACCACCTAACTTAATAATCCATTTTTTCTCTTTAGAGTTCAATAAAGAATGCCAACCTGTTTTATTCACTTTCTTACCATGAATAATGTCAATAATGGTAAACAAAAAAGTGGCTGTAGGATGTGTTTGCTGATGTTTATATAGGGCGTTGTGTATTCTGCCTTTTTTAATATTGCTAATGTGCTCTGAAATTCTCAGTCTTAATGGTCTAGAAGTTTGACCTATATAAAATGCCCCACATGTGCATGTGGCTAGATAGACTACCCAGTCGGAGCTACAATTAGCAAAGAACTTGATATTGTATATGATGGCAGAATTTCTACTGGTAAATTCTTTGGTTTTGGAAATTTTATTACAATTGGTACAATGTCCACAAGGAGAGCATCCTACTGGTATACTGCCAGTAAGAGTAGTTTGAATTGGTTCTGGAAAACCTGCATCATGTGTATGTTTGTAATGACTGAAGTGACTGCCCAGATTTCTGCCTTTCTTAAAAGAAAAAAGGCATTGATCAGGAACAATGGTAGACAAATCATTGTCATATAGTAGTAGGTTCCAATGTCTGTTGATACTCTGAATTAGACTGTCCAAATTCCTGCCATAAGTAGTGGTAAACCTGATTGGTTGAGGGGTAGGTTGGTGATCCGTTTTGTAAGATAGTAAATCTTCCCTATTCATGTGGCTGACTTTATTTATAGCATCATAAACATGCCCCATTTTGTATCCCCTAGTTCTAAAACGTCTAGTTAGATCCCTGCTTTGTGCTTGAAAAGAAGTCTCATCAGAGCAAATGCGTTTCATCCTGATGAATTGGGATTTTGGGATGTTTTTAGAAATATGAGGGGGGTGGAAGCTGGAGGCATGTAGTATAGTATTATATTCGGGATGTTTCCTGTAGACAAGAGTCCCAAGTGTATGGTCTGGTAATCTATTAATGGATACATCTAGAAAGGTAATGTGGTTGTGATCATAATGCAAAGTAAACTCAAGACCCCATTTGTTGTTATTGAGGTATGCTAGAAAGTCAAACAACCCTGTAAGTTCACCCTTCCATACAGCCCAGCAATCATCAAGGTAACGTCTCCAAATATCAAGTTGTTCCAAGTAAATGTTATTATTGCTATTATATATAAGATCTTTCTCAACATAAGCCATAAAGAGGTCCGCATAAATGGGTGCAAAAGATGAACCCATAGCGGTACCCTTGGTCTGCCAGTAACAAATGTCCTGATAAAAAAATACATTGTTGGTCAAAACGTATGAAGCCATATCCAACAAGAATTCATTGTATTCAGAAGAATATAATCCAGAGGTGTTAAGCCAATAAGACAGAGCTTCTAAGCCACCAGAATGAGGAATATTGGTGTATAGTGCACTTACATCAAAAGTACACATACGCCAATCAGGCTCAAGTTGTGTATCAGAAATGATTTGTAAGAAGCTGGTAGTGTCTCGTAATCTTGAGCGGATGGAAAGAAGTAGTGGCTTAAGTTTGTTAGTCAAAAAAAGGGATAAGGGCTGTGTAATATATCCCCTGCCTGATACA
This sequence comes from Protopterus annectens, assembly GCF_019279795.1. Classification (NCBI taxonomy): domain Eukaryota; kingdom Metazoa; phylum Chordata; order Ceratodontiformes; family Protopteridae; genus Protopterus; species Protopterus annectens. Next base: position 683,417,840 of record NC_056751.1, read on the forward strand.
ATTGGTCTGCCCGGTGGGTGTATGGGGTCCTTGTGTACCTTTGGCAAAAAGTAAATGTATTGATTCAAAGAATCACAAACTAAAAGTTGGTGCATAGTATCATTGTCAATAATGGAGGCATCCTTTGCATGGGACAAAAATTCTTCAATTTCATTTTGAAATCTGGGTGTGGGATTAATAGCCATTTTGGCATAATATTTTTCATCAGATAATTGTCTCATTGCTTCCTGATCATAATATTGCTAATCTAGGACCACAACAGCACCCCCTTTGTCCGCTGAGATGATCACAATATCATGATTATTTTGTAGATCTATGACTGCCTTTTGTTCAGATATGGAAATGTTGTTAGGTTTGATACTGGATACTGACCTGGCATAATGCAGATCTTTGAGAATATTGTTATGAAACTGTAGGACAACAGGGTGCATGGGTGGAGTGAATTGTGATTTATGGTAAATAAATTTGTCTGAAAACCCAAAATCATTGTTAGTGCATCCAAAAAACATTCTTAAATTCAGCAATCTACAAAAAGATACAACATCTTGTGCAAATGAGTCTTCAGCAACAAAAAAAACGGGGACAAATGTTAACCCTTTATTCAGAATGGTGACTTCAGTAGGTGATAAAACATAGCTTGATAGGTTTAAAACATTATTATTCAGTGGAAATTCTAGTTCTTCATCGCTAGTTGAAGTAAACCTTGAATGCCGTTTATTGCCTTTATGTTTCCTCCCCCCTCTTTTATACTTGTTCCTAAGGGGACCCCTGGTGAAGCCCTTTTGGGTGAGGGTGACCCAGATACGGTCTGCAATTCATTCTCCAGGCCAGAGGAGAGCTCATCAGTTGAAGAGCCAGTATCAGAGACATAATTCTTCAGGATTGATTTTGGTCTTTTTCTCTTTGAGGGGCGACTTTGTTGTATATTAAATTTCACATGTTTGGTAGAACTAAAGGGATTACTCCCCTGATAATCAGCCAGATCTCTATTAAATTTCTGGATTTTCTTTGATTTTAATTGGGTCTCTACATCTGGTTGGGACTTTGAGCCATTTTCTACCTATGTGCTTAAATTACTGGTTTCGTGAATTTCCTTCTGTGTTCAAAACTGTTGTTACCATCAAGCATATTGGTTGAACTGGTCATTTTCTCTGCGTCGATCCATCTGATGGACATTTCAAATTTGTATAATTGTATAACTGGTCTATCTTTATATTGCCATTGTCAGTTATTGGTTATGTTTTGTCTTTTGTCATTTAGCTTTATTAAGCATATATATTGACTATATTTCTGCAGGTTTATATAGGTGCAGGATAGGTTTTTTGTACTTGCTGATGATTATTAGTTTTGTGTGTTTCTACCACCTCACATACTTTTTCATTAATTTAGACCTTTGATAAATTATATGATTTATATTTATATTCTGCCTTATAAGTTCCTGACATTCATGACATTTTTCAACTGAGCTGGCAGGTTTTTTGTCTATAAGACCACACAAATTTTAGATATTGTCTAAATACTTATTCCCTCTCATTGGTTATCTAATTCCATCCTATGCAATTATATACCAGTGTATTGGTTTTATTTATTGGCCTGTTCCTATACAGTATTTAGAGCATCTTATTTTTATAATATGCATGTCTTTCCATTTCTCATAATATTTGGCTGTCCTTAAATATTGTGATCATTGCTGCTTAAGATTGCTTTATGATTTTCATCAACCAGTATTTTTTGTTTGGGTATCTACCTATTGTATAAACTAGAACTTCATAATTGTATTACTTTACATGTGTTCCATTTTGATCATATTGAGGCTATTATATTATCTAGGGTTTGCTCAGTCCAATATCTCAATATTAAGTTGATTTGGTCTTTCTCTTACTTTGAGGGGCTTTTGTCTTGGTTGCTCTCCCTGATAATCTGGCCAGTCTCTTTTATTATAAAAATTTTTTTGCTGTTATACCACGTTCTGGATATTAAGTATTGGGTCTCCAGTTATTTTGAGTTTTTTTTCTACTAATGTTGTGAAAGATTGATTATTACATTCTCTATTCCTAGTTATTTGGATCCTTGCCCATTTTGAACTACTTACTTGTTTTAATTGTGAGACGTGGTCCATTTATTATTATTGGGTCCATTATTGTCTCCTTATATGACGTGGATGAACCTATTGGCTCTGAAACCATTTGTAATTTGGCATTTGACAAACTACACAAACACCTTAGGTCATTAAGATCTACTGTTTGGCATGCAAAACTATTCAAAGCATATATTGCTAAAGACATCACCCCACATGGGTTAAGAGTAAGGATCCAGCCCCTAGTGGCAGAAATCGATGAAGACCTATCACAGGAATGGGCTGGTATCCAACACCAAGCCAGCATGTCTTTTGTTAAGGCTCTAAACAAATTTTATGAGCGTGTCATTGATAAAGAAGTCAATACTGTTTTGGGTCTGGCCAATGAAGTTAAACCTTTTGAGAAGGAAACCTTTTTTGCTAAACAACTCAACAAGGTAGTTTCTGACTTAAATAATCTGGAGACCCAATTAAAATCAAAGGAAATCCAGAAATTTAATAGAGATCTGGCTGATTCTGTGGCACTGCTTGAACTGGCCACTGAAACTTACCTGCCTGTTGCCTACAGCTAGGTAACCTGTCTGCCTAACTTCATAAATGGCCCAGGGCATGTAGCCTACTAGATCATTATGACCATACATGCTATAGTTGATATCCAACCCTGCAAATACCATCAGGCTAGCTATTGTCCCATGTGTTACATATGTGCAACACAGGCAATACATAGCAGGCTGCTACACAGCTGTACAGTGCCATGTAGATGTATATTGCAAAACAGATACATGCTTGCAAGTCTGCAGGGTCACAGGTTATGTCCCTAATGGCTATGTATAACTATATAGGTGGCATATACACAGCAGTAAGGTCAATTGCATTAATGTGAACACATCCAGGCATGTGCTGATAGGTAAAGACACCACTACAGGCAAACAGACATGCCCACATCAAGACAACATCCACATGGTGTATGAACAATGTCATCACATGACACACACATATATGGTGATAACATCACATCACCAGTAGGTGTCAAATATGTGTGACTTATACATGTCAGTGGTATTAGTGTCATGTAGATTTACAAAGACGATACACATGTATGTTCAGCTGTACTACTGTATTTCTCTGTGAGTTACTGCGACCTGTCTCCATCGTTATGTCTTCCAGGTATGCAACGTAGCAGACTGCCACCGTACAGCCGTTTGGAGGATGAGGTCCTCATCCCATACCTCCTCGACAACTACACAATGCTCTTCAGCCATTTGCCACAGGATGAACAGTAGCGGGATGCTCTGTGAGAGGAACTCTGCAGGAGGGTAAATGATGTTGGTGGTCACAATCGCACCTATCAGCAAGTGCACTGACACTGCACTGACCTGATAAGATGGGCAAAACAGCCTGCACCAGGGAACAAGGTGCAACAGGTGGGGGGGTCACTCACCCAGCCCCCACTCATACGTACCGATGAGCTACTGGCCAACCTGGGGACACCTGCAGACTTCCATCCACAAGTTTAGCTGGTATTGTGGAGGTGTGTATCTCTCAACCACCAAGCCTGGAATTGCCTGGTAAGTTACTACTGCACATAAAACACAACTATATATCACATAGTTACATTTGTTACTGTACAATATGTAATGCAACATTATATGCAAGGCATGTATGCACACATGCCACATATTATAGTCTGCTACTCTATGTATGCAGAGATGTGCATACTCCATAGTATAGTGTATTGTACTGGCTTATGTGCTAACATGGACATTGCACCCTGTAGCTACCACACAGGTGTGGATAATGATCTTACTGTTGTGACACTCCTGCTTAGGTACAGCTGGCATTTTGCAGTGACAGCAGCCTGTGTCAGGTGAGATTGTTATTATTTACCAGGCTTGATAATGCATGAAACATATTAATTGCATGCTATCTTCCATAACACACGTACACATAATGTATGGTGGTCCTGGTAATGGACACTGGTCAGACCTGCCATGCATCTCACTGTTTACCTATGTGAAACAATTGAAGACTATATGAAACACCTACACTAAACCTTCCAAACTGTCATTGCCAGATGTGTGGACAACAGTGAGTACAATGGTGGAAGTGTGTTCCACTGTAGGGACAGGTATTACATATCAGCATTACACATGTTGGGAATATGAACAGTATTGTACAGAGAGCATATGTGTGCACACACACTAAATGTGTTGGAGCTGGAGTATGCCCGGCCCACAGGATACACCCTTGTGGACTATACCCTTGCTATGAATGTCACACAATGTCATGTCCATGACATGTAGTGGGCTGACTGCAACACTGCTCAACTATCCTGCAAAACATGTCTCACATCCCATACACACCACCCTTTGTCTGCATAACCCTGTCCTCAGTGGAACATATGACATTTATGGGTGTATGTCATATGGGATAACACTGACATGTGAAATAAGATGGCCATCACAACCACTGGACTGAACATGTGTACACATGGCCATGGAGGATGGCCAGAGACATGAAGCAACACACATAGTAGAAGTGATGTACATGTGTGTACACCCTGTTGTACATTGGCTCGACACAATACAACTATGGCCTTTGTGTAATGGTGATATTGCAGATGTAAAACACTAAGCATCATACAGGCCTGTGCACAGCTTGTGTAGGCATAACATGAAACCACCACATAACATGTCTTGAACATCTGGAGTGTGTCATGACATAGAAGCATTCACATATACAGTATCTAAATACATACATGTGTTGTACAACATACACATACACCCACATCAAGCCACAGATACAGTACATTCACCTTGCTGGTGTCAGACATCACTGTCATGCCTGCTCCTCATGTGTGTGAGGTACACAGATGGCATGTGGGACATAGAGTACTTGTAAGTTAGCCATGTGTGGGCATAGTTGCCAGGTATCAGTAATATGGTTGCAGATGTGCAGGGGTGTCATCCATATACACTTCTGTGACCTGTGTCACACATTCCACATTAGGTTTTATTGTGTATACACCTTGGTGACATGGGTCACATTCCACATTATAGATGTATTGTATGTGAACATAGTCATGGCTATGAACTGAGCAATTGTGAAGCCACATGATGCCCTGTAATGGCTATGCACATCAGCTCAATGTGCAGTATGTCCCTGCATATTTGTAGGGTGGACAGACAGCATTGCATCAGCTGAAGGCCCATGTTAGTATAACACGTCCCTGCATTGGGACACCATTACTGTACTGTAGATTGGAAAGGACACCATTGTGTTACACATGTATGCATGTCATTCAACACGTCAGCAGAAGACATGTCATACTACATGTGATTGGCAAGGTCATACACCACACAGCAGGCCGGTGTACTGTAAACCTGAGCTGCTCTGTGGCACCATTGCAAAGTAGGGACAGCCATGTCAAACGTGTGTACAGCCACATGCACAATGTCTACACTCAGCTCAGGGGTAGGCAGAATAATGTTGAACAGATATGCACTGCTTTGTGGAAGATATGCAAGCTAGGGCTCAGGCAAACATAGAATGCAGTCGACATACCCTACTGCTCATGCCCTCACACATAGGGGCGGTGGCCAACAAAAAGCATCAGTGGCAGATGTACAAAGGTCAGCGATGGTCTGTTAACCTGTATGTTGCACACACCATGGCAGTGCAGTGCAATGGTGCAAAGTGCATGCATTGTGTTGCAGGTATGGGGCATAGGCCACTAACAGAAATGGTGCAATACAAGTATGTATGCTAACCACCACTATAATTATGTAAGGTGCATGCTGTCTGCTTTACCACATGCATGCTGTTGTGTGCAACTCAGGGATGTATAACTACCACTATAATTGCCTAAGCTGAAACCATAATTGTCTAAGCTAAATGCCATCTGCCATATCACCTGCATGTAGCGTGTGCGTCTGTGTGTGTCTGTGTGTGCATGTCTCTGTGTATGTCTGTGTGTGTGTGTCTCTGTGTGTCGCTGTCTGTGTGTGTCTCTGTTTGTCTGTGTGTGTCCCTGTCTGTCTGTGTCTCTGTCTGTCTGTGTGTGTCTCTGTGTGTCTCTGTGTCTCTCAGTGTGTCTCTGTGTCTGTGTGTGTCTCTGTCTGTCTGTCTGTGTGTGCCTGTCTGTGTGTGTCTGTGTCTGTGTGTGTGTCTCTGTCTGTGTGTCTCTGTCTGTCTGTCTGTGTGCCTGTCTGTGTGTGTCTGTGTCTGTGCGTGTGTCTCTGTCTGTGTGTGTCTGTCTGTGTATGTGTCTGTCTGTGTGTCTGTGTCTGTCTGTGTGTCTGTGTCTGTCTGTCTGTGTGTGCCTGTCTGTGTGTCTGTGTGTGTGTTTCTGTCTGTCTGCCTGTCTGTGTCTCTGTCTGTCTATGTGTATCTATTTGTGTCTGTCTGCCTGTGTCTGTATCTGTCTGTGTCTGCCTGTCTGTGTGTGTCTGTGTGTGTCTGTCTGTGTGTGTCTCTGTCTGTCTGTGTGTGTCTGTCTGTCTGTCTATGTGTGTCTGGTATAACTTGTAATGTACAGTTCTTGTCTTCCCTCACAGGTGTTGATTTAGGTGCATTGCCCTCCTGCGGTCCACCTGATGTTAGTGTCCCCACAGACTCTAGCAATGATGATGATAGTATGATTGAGGCACAGGCAGGGTTGTTAGGGGCTGAATCTGTGCCATTGGTTGCCATTCCACCTGTCTCCCCCTCATCCTCACACACAGTTCCCCTGCCTGCACATACCCCATCACCACCAGCCATAGAGGAAGGACAGTTGGCGAGTGGTAGCATGGAACAAGGAAGTGTGGTGACTATGGAAGGTGTGCCTGCACACCATGATCCCAGTCAACAGACTGGTGATGTCCCACACAGGCATGTGCCCAGCGCTGCTCATAGGAGGACCACTGGCCAACATGCCCCTGCGAGACCAAGCACATCAGCTGGAGTCACCAGACACATGTTTTGGGCTGTAATAGAGGCACAGGCACATGCTAAATGGCAAAACAGAGACAGTCTGAGGCTTCAGAGGGCTGCTGTCCATTCATTAACTGACAACATCTAGGCACTTGCAAATGCTCACCATCATCTTGCAGATGTTTTGGATAAACACTTGGATGACATAGTGGGAGTCCTTGACAATGGCATGTCAATCCTCAAGCATGGAATGTTTGTGCTGGAATATCTGGTGGGAGTCAGGCATCGGGCACGTGGACATAGGCCAGCTACATCACCTGTTGATGGGCTACGTCAACATGCTACTGCACATGCCCGCTCCCATAGTGGGGGTAGTAGCAGCAGGGCTGCTGGTGCTGTGCAGTCCACACCAGGACACAGCAGGCCATGTGCACATAGTCCTGGATGGTCCCTACAGGGACATGATTCCAGTGGGCATGTGTCATCAGATGGTACCCAATCTGGACCTCTGCCTGGTAGTGCCGGTGCAACCCCTGGCAGGCACAGGTCATGTGGTGGTGGTTGGATACCTTGAACTGTGAAACCTGCCTTGTACAGTCTGCAGCTGTCAATATTACTCCTGTGTAGGCCAGCCACATGCCAGACCTGTGTGCATGCATACACACACACTGGAAACAAATGTAGGGCACCTCAACACACACACGCATAACATCCACACACGCCCAATGATATCACAGGCCCTAACACACACTCATGATATCATCCAATGGCACAGCCTAGGCCTTTGGCAAACATTATCACCCTGTGCATATGATGATGCCTGTGCCGCATCCCTGTCATCCACACCATCGGTGCAGGGACATGTTCATATGGTCTGATGCACAGGGTGAACATACTAAGTAGACAGTTGTAGATTAATATTGTTGAGTAGTGTTGAAAGGCAGCAGACATACCATGTATTGCAGTTTTAGAATGCATTTTGTACATTTGACAGTATGTATCATGTGTAACAACATTAACAGCATGTTGATCTTGACATTCCGCCTTCCTCTTTCAGGTGTAGTTGCATGCGCTGGGGGATGTTAGTGATTGTGGGAGTCCCATATGTACATGTTAACTACCCACAGGTCATAATAATTGTGTAGTAAGCTACTGTGTTCAGAGCCGTCACATCCATAGTGGGTGACATCACAGGTATAGTTACCTGGAGCACAGAGTGGGTAAAAGAGTGGTATGCTGGATGACAAGGGTAAAGGCCAGTGGAAATAGTGGCTTCTCATTGGGAATCAGTAATACCCATTGCCATGACTGCCATGACAGCATGCAAACACAGACACACCCACACACTCAGGGATTCCAGACACAGTAACACACACTCTGATACACACACACAGCTGCCAGTGTTCAAATGAGAACATTGCCTATGTTCATATCATCATTATAGTACTACGCAATTACAAGACGCGCCACAGAGATTACACATATACAAGTAGTTGGAATGACCTAAGATCAAGGACATTGACAGGGATACTACAGTGCAGTGAGTGTATGTGGGGAGGGGGCTCCTTCAGTAGGCTATGTAACACCAGGTCACACCCCAGGGTGTACATGTTAACAGGCGGTTAGTATGCCCGTCTACGATTGATGATATCAACAGGAATGCTAGACTGCTTTGAGTGGGTGGGGGGAGGGGGCATTAACATTTCACTATGGTGAAATACAGCCTCACTCCAGGAACCAAACAGCGATACACACGGAAAGCCACACACACACACACACACACACACACACACACACACACACACACACACACGCACTGGCATTCACAAAGATATACACCTATGTCACACACATACAGACACTTTACATGTGTGAGTTTTAACCACCTGCCTATGCCTTTCTTCCTATACTTCACTCTGTACTGGTGTCAACAACAGTGTTCAGGAAAGTGATAACATGTGGGATGTATTTCCAACCATACGTGACATATATGGACACACACCCACACGTGCCAGTACTGTGAATCAAACTCCTGCCTATCTCATCAGAGGTACTACAGAGTACAACACTATCACATCCGGTACAATGCTTACTGATTCTTTCCTTTGACAACTCTGCTGATATATGCACAATAAATGCACAGGGAGGTATTACTGTCACATGTGTCATGGAGTTTGCCTTCAGTGTCACCCTTACAGCATTCTACATTTTCTGTCTTCCACTTCAGTTAACAAAATCTGACCTTAGCAGGTACACAGGTTATTGTAGGACTGGTTGTAACATACCAGTGAGCTGTCCTCAGTAATCATTCATCTGCAAAGAAGCCCCACCACGTAGTCGTCATGTCCAAACATCTGTCCATACCTCATGTATGGCTTACTGTACCTAGAGCATATCACCATATACAGTTGGCAATGTTGAGGCTGTATGCAACAGCATGATGTACTAAGACAACAGTCACCTTCAAACATCAGACACTGCACACAAATGGAATCTACACAAACAGCAATACATGCGGTCTACATCAGTACGTGCATTAGCAGGTCAAGAAGATACATTCCACACCTTCCCCATGCCATGTGTGAAACATAGCCAAGCATTACACCATAATGTAGAAAAACACGACCACTGCTTCAAGACACCTCTGAGGAAGCCAATTATTTGGTGAAAGCGCTTAGTCGGTGTATTAAAGGATTTTCTTCCAAGGCTTGGTGTGGTTGCTGGTGTCTTGAAGCAGTGGTCGTGTTTTTCTACTTTTTAGTTGATTACCCGGTTTTGGAAATTGCTGCTATTTGTTGTTTTGTGTATTACACCATAATGGATGCTGTATTCATGTACTGGTAGGACACCACCACTTTCACTGAGTAGCCAAGTGTACATATATTACAACAGCACATAGGGTGACACACAGCATTATCCCATGTCATGCTCCTACAAACTGTTACTTGACAGTGCCATGGTGAAGCCAGGGCACTGAAATGGTCGAAAGTGAGCACATCATATTTGCCACACACACCTCATGTGCACTGAAAGAGTGCCAGCAATGTGATCTGTTAGAGTGAGGCAGTACACTCATTCAAGCATGTGCAAGGTCTGTGGCTTGTAAACATCTCACCCTAGCATGTACTGACTGTTGTGGTACTAAGGCTAATGTCCAGACAGCACACAGCATGCATGGCTTGCAATTGTTGACATGGGGTATATGTAGGAGCTGTGGCCACACATGGCTGTACATGTCATGAACATATCACCTGTGACTACTCAGGAACATACAGTGCAGAGCTGCATTTCCCTGAGTCTGTCAATACAGGCCTTGTGTAGGTCCTATGGTCCTGTTATTTGGGTATGTTTGTAGGCATTGCATTAGGTGGACATCTCTAAAGACATACATGCCACATGGGATATCTATGATATGATAGGTGTCATGGATGACCAGTAGAGAGAGGATATTACCTCTGTCAACATAGATATTGAACCTTATGTACTGTTAGCATGCTATCTGCCATGTGCATGTGTGTAATGACTGTAGCGACCTGTATGTAGAAAGGTAAATGAAAGCTATGGTAACGTAATTTATGTTGTATGAGTGTTGGATGTACATATCCAGGGCAGGTAAGGTTAGGTCATATCCAGCCATGAGGGTGTTGTTTACTGGTGTACAGCAACAGTTGACCGTGTTAATGCTGACAACATCCGAGGGACCCTGGTATGTGTACAGCTGAGCTGGTTATAAACAGTGGTATTATTGCATTGCATTACACATTATGCAGCTGTGTCTGTACATGGGTACTTTGCACAGTTGATGTAGGCCTAGTTACAGTCCACCAATCGAGGGTTATCTGGTGGTCTGCCATACTATGCCTTACCACATATGGATGTGTGTTGGTAGTCTGGGAACAAGGTGGTGGATGTATATGAGGATACAACCTAGAATGCAGCATTTGCCACTGTCACCTGTACCTGACTCATCTCTGGTGCGTTATATCGGAGTAGTGGTCTTTACATGTGAGTATCCTTTATGAATATGTGTACGCCACCACCTGGTATGGTCCATACCACTGTTATGGCCTACATGTCTGGATCTGAGTTATATGGTGGTAGTGCAATTGTGCACTACAGAGCCTTCAGTCAGGTGTTCTTCACTGCACAGATGTTGGTATTCCCCATTATAGATTCTACACTGAGCAAATGGATTACTAAAGCCACACATCTAGCATGGGTTAGCATAAGCATCCAATGCAATTGTCATGTAGGCGTCAGGGTGTTACTTCTGTGTGTAGGACTGCTGCCTTGGAATGCGGCTATATGGGTAAATGTGACCTAGGTATTATCCACACACACATGTAACATGGATGCATTTGCACTGTGTTTAGGGCTCATTGTTCGGTTATGACAGCCTGTAATGACAGACACTGGACAACCTCATAATAACAGCAGGACATTGGCTCATTGTTTTGGTCTAGCAGTTTCCACCTGTACCACGACATCACTGCATGTGGCATTAATGTACTTGGTAGCAAATGCCCCATGTAAGGTGACAGACAGAGGCAGAACTTGTGTATATGACCAATGTGAGATATACTTAGGGTAGCACTCCTGCTAATAATGACAACTACTAACACAGCCTTGAGAGATCATCTTGACACCTGCACCTCAGTACCATTACACAAGATGGCTCACACATTATGCTTGCACATGCCACTGTTCCACGTATAATGTCACTGTTCACAACCTGCTTTCAATGTATGCCTTTCAGGGCAGCAGGTTGTGTGACACATGCTGTAGGTAGCATCCGCCTGTGCGACCCAGGTAACTTATTGTCTGTCACATCCACACATGCATGAATGTGTATACGTAACATATATATGTCAGTACTTCATGTACATGTATGCATGTGTATCACACAGCACAGACACATATATATAATTTACAGGCCACATACAGGTATCAGGTAGTAAACCAGTATGATGTGCATATATACTGACAGATAAGATATACCTAGCTGTAAACCTGTGTGTTTACAACAGGAGTCCATTACAATGTGTTCTGTACATGTAAGTGTTCGAGCATGCACACTGTGGCCTTCAGTGGTTAGAATTGGAGTGCATCCCAAACAGCCCAGTGCTACTAAGTGTATGAGCATACCCACTGCCACCTTGAGTAATTTGAGTCAGTGCATCCAACCATCCCTTTGTTACTAAGTGTATGAGCATGCCCAGTATAACCTTGTGTAGTTGTAGACATAGTGCATCCCAAATGGCCCTGTGCCACTAAGTGTATGAGCATTCCCACTGTTACCCTGTATAGTGATAGTAGTTGCCCATTCCACAGATGGCCATACTACAGTTCAAGTTCCTGTTGTGCTATAACTATACCTCTCAGGCCTACCTGCGGATGATGTGTCTGGTGTGTGCATACAGGTTATAATGGACACTTACTTTAAACACACAGGTCTACAGCTATGTAGTTTGTGACTGTCAGTCTCCTTGTTGTTGTCCTCAATTGTAGAAGGGCAGTCTAACTGTCTTGGAATGTGTAATCTCTGTGGCGCGTCTTGTAACTGCGTAGTACTGTAATAGTGAACTTTAGATAGGCAGGAGTTCTGATCCCACCACTGGTGAGTGTGTTTGTGTGTGTGACAGCAAATGCCTGTGCGTGTGTGTCAGCAAATGACTGAGTGTGTTTGTTTGCATCTCAGCAAGTGGTTGTGTGAGTGTATTTGTGTCTGCATCCTGTCATGACAACGGGTTTTGCTGCATTCCAAAGCGAAACCTCCTTTTGCACTGGCCTTTATCCTTGTCAGCCACTAAACCTCTCTCTTCACCCCTCCCCACTGCAAGTAATCGGTCCTGTGATGTCACCCAGCTCAGATGTGGAATCAGTAAGTGGAATTGCATGTGCTCTGTGGCACATACCCCAACTGCATACCACTGTACTAGTTACCTTTACATAGGCAAGACGTATATGCACAATACTGGCAAGTGTGTGCATGCTTGTGTGTGTGACTACCCTGTAGCCAGGCATACACATGTGTAATGTCTTTTAGCACACCATGGTAGCCATCTGTGGTGACCGGTGTCTACTAAGTATTACATAGTTAGGAATGGTAAAGAATACACAGTCAAGCACGACTACAGTTGGGTATGTTATTTTCCTGTGCCACTGTCGAGCAGTGACACAGAAGTGCTCACCAGGGTGTAGGTCCATACCCATCATTCCCCCACCCTAACTCCACAATCCCCGGGGTAGATTACATTAGCCATCATTCCCCACCCCAAACTCCACATACACAACAACCATCCCTTCTCTGGTTAACTGCTTATAATTTAAATGTTATAACACAATAGATGCCTCTGTTTTGTGTACACATCAGATCCTTTGTAACCCTTCTGTGTCACAAAGGGCGTTCAGATGTGTATGTATATATATATATATATATATATATATATATATATATATATATATAGTTATGGCTGTGTCTGTGTATATGCATATATATGTGTGTGTACACATGCCGTAGGTGCATATATGTATATATATATATATATATATATATATATATATATATATATATATGTGTGTGTGTGTGTGTGTGTGTGTGTGTGTGTGTGTAGTTATGTCAGTTGTACAGATGTAGACTTGTCTTTGTTGTTTCACAGAGTACAGTAGTAAGATGTGCATTATAGACTCCATGCAACATGTGTACAACCCAGATGGCTTAGTGGTATGTCCAGTGACCTCAGTGTGTATGGTCCAGGGTTCAAGACCTGCAAGCCTTGTTGATACTGTCAGTTAGGACTGCATAAGACAGTTGTAAGCAGGTGTAAATGTGTTTTTGTGACGGTAAGCGATGGGCACACGCAGGTAACAGACATGTACATCCCACAGTACACTTGGAATGCCCTTCTTTTGGAATCCTGCTGATGTCACCCAATTACAGATACACCTCTGGGATTGCTGTAACCCAGAAATCTCCATGATGTGTGCTGTAACTGTGTAATGCTGTGGTGTGTTAAACTAGTTCGGTATGTGTTCTAATCCCAGACAGGTCAACTGTGTGTGTGTCTGTCTGCCTGCCTGCCTTTGAAAGAAACAATGCTTTTAGAGTATGCACACTCTTTACAACCCACATGACCACCTTTGGCAATCCTGCTGATGTCACCCACCTAGAAATACACCTCTAGGACTGATGTAATCCAGTATTCTCCATAGCGCGTGCTGTAATTGTGTATTGCTGTAGTGTGATAAACTAGTTAGGTAGGAGCTCCATTTCAAGAGAGGCCAACTGTGTGTGTGTCTCTGTCTGCCTGAGACAAAAACAATGCTTTTTAGAGTATGCACACTCTTTACAATTTACTTGACCACCTTTGGCAATCCTGATGATGTCAGCCACCTAGGAATACACCTCTAGGACTGCTGTAACCCAGTACTCTCCGTAGAATGTGCTGTAACTGTGTATTGTTGTAGTGTGATAAATTAGTTAGGTAGAGGTTGTATTCCAAGAGAGACCAATGTTTTTGTGTGTCTCTGTCTGCCTGAGACAGGAACAATGCTTTTTAGAGTATACACACTCTGTACAATTCACATGACCACCTTTGGCAATCCTGCTGATGTCACCCACCTAGGAATACACCTCTAGGACTACTGTAACCCAATATTCTCCATAGTGCGTGCTGTAACTGCGTTTTGTGGTAGTGTGATATACTAGTTAGGTAGGGGTTTTATTCCAGGACATGGCAGGTGTATGTTTGATGGTCAGAGCCTGTGTGGAGTTGGCCATGAGTGTCTAACCACTGGACATGTTGGGGAGTGGATTTTGTAGTTTCCCTATATGGTGTCCATCTTATATGTCACAATGTCCACCTCACGAGGAGTACAGATGTCATTCAGCCAGGGGACTGTGTTGGCAAGCCATACCCCTACATCTGGCAAAAGGCCTGGTGAACAAAGTATGCAACCCTACTACTACCCGGAATACGTCCTGAAACCATGTGTCATACACAAACACACTTGCCTAGAATATCCCGCTATGTTGCTAGTACCCTGCACATTGATGACAGATAGTCGGCATGGTGTGATTGCAGTGGGCTGCAGAGGGCATGGCACCCTGTACAGCAGTATGATAGGCACATAATTGCAGACAATGTGCCTTCACTATGTTCCCCACTGGATGCCTGCAACATATGTGGTGCCATCGAATGTGATCCACAGAGGCCATACAATGCCTTACAGATGTGCCCTGTATGAACTGATGCCACTGACACCAGGGAATACCTGTATAATGCTATCAATGCAGCTGCAGGGTCAACCTGCTGACTATAAGAAGGTTCTGCCACACCAGGCCAGTATTGGCATATCGGAGGATAACAGTCTGTGTACACAACATGTGCCAGCCAAACCAGATACACCTGTACATGTCACTGTACATTATTGTGGGACATGCACATCCCAGGCAATGTCCATGTCAAGGACCATCAAACACAGACATGGCATGCATTGCAAAGCTATGGCCATACACAATGGTAACCAGAATGTCAGGGCAGTTCATACAATACCCATCTGTGTGGGACATTGCAGACACTACACCCCTGTACCACACTGCATACCATTGTCGGGTGGTGTGATGCCAAGGATTACCCCTCACCCAGCCTTGTACAGCCATCTTGCACAGCCAACCACTACACACCCATGAAGCAATGCACACATGCATGTCAGTACTGGCACTTTGTGTCTGCATGTGGGGTATGATGCTCCCAACCACAGTCACTCCCAGTATAACTCCCATTGGCATATCGACAGATGTCACACACATTCACATGCCCTAGCCCATAGAACCTCCGGATATCCTTTGTGGTGCATGTAGTACCTGTGCATTACTGCAGTGTGGCAAACTAAGTAGTTTGGGAGTGTATTTGT
Source organism: Protopterus annectens (assembly GCF_019279795.1). Taxonomy (NCBI): domain Eukaryota; kingdom Metazoa; phylum Chordata; order Ceratodontiformes; family Protopteridae; genus Protopterus; species Protopterus annectens. The sequence continues at coordinate 683,433,747 of NC_056751.1, forward strand.
GGGCTTGGCAAAGAGTGTCAATGTGAGTCCATTAGAGAGTGTGGTTGTGTTGACAATGACATCCATTCATGTGGACAGCCATATGTGCTACACCTAATGTATATCTACTATATCTCTGTTGCAGATGTCACTCACCAACACACATATATGTTCTTACAGCACACCAACATGTCAGTTTTGTGGCACATGGAGTAACTGCATGCACTTGTAATAGTAATGACTAGTCAGTCAGGGGTTTGACCCCTGTACTGGTAGGTGTGTGACAGACGATGCTTAGGTTTTAGTCTCCAAGCCCTTCTCTGATGTAATTTGCCTCTGTCTGTCCCTCTGACACACTCTCTGGTGGATGTGGAGGTGTACACCTGCTCAGCAGCAGCTTGTGTATTGTAAGTGATGGTCATGATCAGGTGATGGCCTCTGCACCTGTTGCAGTCCTCCTCTAGCTGATTGCATGTGGAACAGCTGTGATAATGTTCCCATAGCCATTCGCATGAAAAAAACAGTACAATATCTAGGAACATCATGTTGGTGTTTGCCCATGACAGTCGCTGTGAGTAGTACCTGGATCTGGTGTTTGGTAAAAGGCATCACAGATGATATCTGGATGTTCTTCAAACAGCATACACAGTGAAAAATAGCCTAAAGACAGGAGGGTGATGTGCCAGACATGACTACAGCATGTAAGTGTAACTATGCTTCATTGAGACTACTGCCTGTTTAACAAGTTGTGTGTGGTAATGGCTATTCTGCATGTTTAAAACTGACAAGACAGTGCTTTGTTTGTGAGGGACCCCCATCTGTAGGGCCATCTGTGGAATGGTCAGTGTGTGGAACTATTTGTTTCCTGTGTTACTCACTGAACACACATCTGTGAAAAGCAGGAGCATAGTGTGAGGACTGCAGCCAGTACATGGTGATAGTGATGAGTTACTGCCATCGCATCCGTTACTGGACATATGTCACATGAAACAGTGGTATGACAGACACTGTCTAGGGTTCTCAGTGACATGCCAATAATGGGCCACTGTTCATAGCTGCAGTCACAAGTCTTCTACACTTTGTACATATGTCATGCAGTATATATGCATGTGTTGTGCTCCCTCTGCAAATGTATACCATCTGTTGTGTTGGGTTGATGGTCATAGCTATGCATGCTGTTGTAAGTAATCCTGAATGCTGTTGACTATTACTAAGCCATATCTGTGTTTAAACTGCAACACCATAGGCTGTATGGGTTTGGAGGTCCCGGCAGAACCTCCTGTCCCACTTCAGCTGGCCATGGCACCAGGCACCAGCACATCTGGGGCCCAGCCTTGGACTGCCACCTCTGTTGGCTCTGCACCACCTTCTGGTTTTACAGCCACTGAGGATGGGGCATGTTCCCCCCTGGGAGCAGGTCCAGACAGGAACATGTCCGCTGTCGTACAGTCCCGGACTTGGTGCATAGAAGGCTCAATAAGGGGTTTTGAGGCCAGATATGCCAGCTCAAGGGCAGAGTGTCACATTTACAGGGTGAGGCTGCCCCTCCTAGACAGCCCCCAGCACTGCCATCTTTGCAGCTGTTTTGGTGCAGTGGTGGCTGCCCATGGCTGGGGACCTCTGTCCCACTGTTTCCATCTGGAGGCTCATGAGCTTGTGAATGCCGAACACCCCTCCCGTCCGAGGTGTATCCCCCTACATGTGTCATATACCAACCCTGTATGCTGTCTTGTTTGTCATCCTACCCTACCTATCCTCCACAAGCATACCTACTCTCCTTCCCCCACATCCCACTCTCACCCTATGGAAACAAAAGGCCAATTGATTCCTAGAACAACATTTGCCCCATACATAGCTGTCCATTTCACACACATGTAACCCTTTTAATATGCAATCACAACATACTCCAGTTGTCCTCACCCCTGTCTCTCAGGCACACGATCCTAGTATGCGCATGACTCCTAAATGTTCCAGGTACACGTGATGTGGATGACCCCATTGTACACACAACACTACTGGTCTCTTTATGGTTACTCCATTTACCTTTATCATGATGATGATGTCACACACAGCACCTTGCAAGAGTACTGTTCTCACATAATGATTGGACAGGAACTGTTGTGTTAATGTAAATAACATGCACAGAGTGATGTATATGGCCAATGTGCAAATGTTTGCGTGTATGAATGACACATGTCTGTCTGAGGGAGTCTTGATATTACATAGGACAACACCACTATATAATACAGGCGTTGCTGGTGTTTCTCTTTTCATTCCTTTGTAATGCTTTGTTGCCACATGGGATGTTCCTGATATATATATCTATATATATGTATGTATCTATATGCTGGACATAAACACACACACATACATCTACATGATGGAATATATTTCCTATACTGTTGAATGACTGCGCTGGATGATATGTTTGTGATAAGGTCCGATGTCTGCATATCTGCCATGGCTTAGTGGTAAATCACAATAGCTGTGTGTGCAGGGTCCTGGTTTCGAGCCTTGCAGTGGCCATTTATTTTGTTGCAGGGCAGAACAAGCCAATTGGATACGGAGTGATTAAGGCACATTAAAGCAGTTGTGAGTGGGTGTGCATAGGTTTGCGTGGTGCTAAGCAATGCTAACCTCTGGTTACAGTTTCTTACACTCAGATAGCCTCTACATTGCTTTACCAGTGTAATGCTCGCATACTGGCGACCAAACAGGCTTACACCCGCTTGCTCCCGCACTTGCAAATGCACTGCATTTGGTGTTTGCATCTGACACTCACACTCCTGGGTGGGAGTGAGGACTATGATATTACTGTGTGATGCCTATTACATCAGATTACATGCCTACAGTATTGGGAATGGCTGCCCATTAGGCGATAGCATGCCATTCGACTGTACGGAATCTGCGGCCTGTCCAGAGTTTGATTTATATTATTGGTGTGTTCCTCTTACAATCTGCACCCGTCTGGCTAATACATGGGAACTGACACTCTTCAATACAAACAAGTAATTGGGTTTTGGAACCCACATCCTTCAGCTGAGTCATGCTACTGCATACCTAATATTCTATCAACTTTCTAAGGTTGTCAGTGGAATATGTGCTTTCTGTCCCTATCAGACCTCTCATACAACTGGAAAAAAATACAAACTGAATCAGGAACACGGCATAACAACATCAGGGACACATTTAAATTATTGGTGCTATTAACCTGACACATTGACAGACTCAGAGCATATGAATTCATACACATTTTCTGAGGTAAATGATGTTTATAACTCTTAATTGTTGTTATTCATTACATGTAATTCACCACCTTTCCTCCAAATGTCACTAGTTTTAGGAGGGTTTAAGTGGGACAGAGTTAGAAACTGAGTCAAAATCAGGAACGTCCCAGTAAATCGGGGACAGTTCAGAGGCATGGTCCCTATTTGTTCTCCCAATGGTTTATGGCCTGCCCAATGGATGTGCTCTAAGGGGATGAGAGGTACGGGTGTCAGCTATGCCCATTTTGGAATATTACTTGCATCCCCGGGGCAGTCCTAATACGACTGCGCCAGCCAATGCCTGCATGCCTAGGCCCATAATTGCATACCCATAGTTCCCCCACCTACCAGTCCTCTACAGCACTCATCCTTACTGTGGGTGCAGGTGGGGTATAAACACACCACTGCACACTGCCCACTCTCCCCATGTCGGGACACATTTTGTACGTTGTGTTGACCCATGGGTTATCAGGCTTGCACAACCTACTGGTCCATGTACATCTACAGCCTGGTTTGATAAGTCAATACCAGGACTGCCTCAGATCATTAATTTTTTGGTGTCCCACAAGGGACATCGATGTCTATGTTTCAAGATTAGACCTGGCAGGTCTCTCCCACTGGTAGTATCTTGCCAGTGGTCTGGGAAGCAGTGGTGCATTTACCTTTATTGTGTGTCTGCATGTCTCACCGGCCTAGCTGGGGGTTGATGCTACGTGTTACACGTTTGTTTATTGGACCCCTCACCCCCATATGCATGGCCTGTGAACATATGTTACTCATAACTGCTGTATCATATCCTAGCTGTCACATATATGTATCTATTTACATTTCTATATACAGATATATCTGTATATGTATGCATACATGTATATTTATATTTTGCTGTCTATCTATATATATATATATATATATATATATATATATATATATATATATATATATATATATATATCACAACATATGGGTCTAGGGGAGTCTGCATATGCGTATATTTATATGTGGGTATGTATCCGTATTCTGTCTTAGTATGTATACATTTGTACTACGGAGAGAGAGAGGCTTATCTCTATGTCACTATGGGTAGATATAGACACACATACCTCTACATATATACGTCTACATCTGGTTATTCCGTTCCTTGCCATATAGATTACACTTTGCTGCAGTGGGACTCGTAGTGGGTGTGGCTGCTTGTTGGGCTATGCCTCTGCCCAATGAACAATTTCACTTACATCCCTAGGGCTGTCCATATAGGCCCACATCAGCCAACACCTGCACACCTAGACCCATAAGTAGCTACCCATATTTCCCCCACCCACACCTCCTCAACAGCACCCATCCTTACTCTGGGTCCTGTTCTGTTCTGGACATACCACTACACGCTGCCCCCTCTCCACTTCATGGGACCCATTTCATACAATTATCTCAGCCCATGGGTCATCAGGGTTTCATACCCTTGTATTCCGAGTATGTATACACCCCAGCCAGAATGGTTGGTCTATCATCTTCTTTTGGTCTTGGCAATTTTTAGGGTGTCCCGCAAGTGACGCTCCTGTCTGTGTTCCAAGAGTAGAATTCATGGGTGCACTGTGTACCCCACCAATTGTATCCTGCCTGTGGTCTGGGGAACAGTGGACCTTTTACATTGCTTGTGGGTATGTTTCCCGTGTCCGGCTTGGGGGGGGGGGTGGAAGGTCATGCTACGTGTTTCATGTTTCTTGCTTGGGCTCCTCACTTCCATTGGCATAGCCTGTGAACATATGTCATTCTTGTGTGCTGTTTCCTATCATAGCTGTATATCTGTGTATATCTACGCACACACACACACACACACACACACACACACATATATATATATATATATATATATATATATATATATATATATATATATATATATATATATATATATATATATGTATATATATATATATATATATATGTCTATATATATATATATATATATATATATATATATATATATATATATATATATATATATATATATATATATATATATATATATATATATATATATATATATATATATATATATATATATATATTTATATATATAAATATATATATATATGTGTGTGTATGTCTGTAAAGCAATACATACCCTGCGCAAACGCACTTACACATGCTTACTGGTGTTTATATATGCTTGACCTGCTTATTAGTGCCTTATTTATTATGACACTGACACTTCACTCCAGTTAACTTTTAATTGATATTTTGCAGGTTATACAGGGGACAGATGTCCCAATGTGTTCATGTATGGATTACCTGGTAAATGGTATGTGATACAGTGGGATTCGGTACGGGAATGTCTGTTCGTTAGGCAGTTGCTCTAACCAATACACTATTGCTGTGCTGCTTCATTTGCATATATACCCATATACCCATGGCTCCTGGTTCCCCAAACACACACCCCAATGCCTCCCTAACACTGCAGTCATCCATTCTCCAGTCGGAATCACGGTGTATCCACACCACTACATATTGGCCACTCCCTACTCCTATAGACCCATCCCATCGTTTGACTCACTCCACATATCCTCAGAACTCCCAGATGTTTAGTCCACAAACACTGGTGACGTGCCACCAAAAGAATACTATACACAATTTTTGGGTTGTCCCACATGGGACACACGTGTTTATGTTAAGATTAGACTCTATACTTCATTACATCCTTACTCCCATTAACATGACACTACAATAAATTAATATGTATGACTATGTGGTAATGCGCACATTGCATGCCAGCCTAATTATGTACGTGTTCAGTGTATTTCTTTTGCAAATAGACCGGTTTAGTAATTGGCGTTGCCATAGCAGGCAGATCACAGGAATGATTCCATGTGTGGGAAAGTCCTCACATTTGATTACTGTCAGCACAGCACTGACTTCGGACATTGTACACACTTCTTCGTTTTAGCAGTTTCATCGCATCCCTCTTCTGCACAACCTATTATTCTATCTACTGTCGAGGTTTGTAAGGGCACATTCATGTTATTTATGTCTGCAAATGGAATGAATGTGTTACAGAGAATGTACTTCTGCATGTGTGTATGCATATATACTTATAACGAACTCACTGACCTCCATGGGGCGGTCCAGTTAGAACTACTTGTTCACAGCCATCCAGTTGCTGGCTTTATTGTTTTTCCGTGGTCCAGTTAGAACCAGCCCATTCAACCCTGGCACGCCTGGCTCCATAATTTCATACCCATAGTTCCTCCACCCCACCCATGTTCAAAATACATGCATACCATCCATTGTCCACTTGTTATCGCAGCCATGACACAACTCCACTCATTGCACTCTTCTGAGCGTTAGGGGCCCTACACATATGTTGTCCCAGCCCATGTATTCCCAGGCTCTCCCAACGTTTAGTCCTTGAACATACCTGCCCTTGCTTGTGTAATGGTCGGATGGCCAATCATCCTATCAATTTTTGGGTAGTCCCAACAGGGACTACCCTCTGTGTGTAAAGTAGACTTAGCAAATCAACAATGTTACTTCCATATATATTATATATACTTATATACATTTCCTATGCTGGGCACTGCTTAGACCCACACATGTGCACTCAGACTTGCTTACTGGTACTTATATGTGTTTACTGCTGCATATTTGTGCTTACACCTGCTTACTAGTACCTTATTCATTATGACAGTGCCACTTTGCTTGAATGATATTTAAGTTAAATATCTCATGCGATACTCTTATGTCAGTTTTACAGAAAAAAGACATTCATTCCACATGGAAAATGATATGTGCTATTGTTTGGGCTCGAACCATGAATGCCTGTTTGTAAGGCAGATGCTCTAAACACTACACTATTGACACTTACGTTGATTCTGCATGTTTTTCTCTATTTGAATGAATATGATGTGTAAGCTACGCTCGGCGGAGGGCAGCAACGTGCAGACAACGCCCAAGTGGAGTACTCAGTTATACTCCACTGTAGCCATGGTATTGGCTAAGGCAGTAGCAGTGCAGCTGATGTGCATGTAATTAGCTACTTAGGAACACCAATTGGCCATCGGGATAGCACAAGTTACTGATCTGTACCTATAAAAGGTTGCCTTGTCACACATTCAAACCATCTGTATCTACCTGTAGGACAGTACAAAACACTGAAAGACGAACCGAAAATGAGTATTACACTAGTTAATAACACCTCTGATTACTAAGACAGTATGTATAACATGTAGTATATCTGTGTATGTAGTACCTGTATTGTGAGAATTACAGTGTAATCAATGGATATGTGGAAATAGCTATCTTGTAGCGATGTATTGTTGAGCAGTAGTAATGCTTGTAGTATTCTATGTGTGTACTGCTGTAGGTCACATGGCACACTCCACATACACCACAAGGGATGATATGGGCTTGGAACCCACCAATTCACTTCCAGCCACTGTCAGTGTCAGGATTGGTCCAACAAGTATGTGCTGTAACAGGGGATAGTATATGTCGATATACTGTAACAGTCGACATATGTATGTGTGTATAAGTAAGATGAATATGTTAAAGGTGGGCTTACCATGCAAATATGGTGTGCATTGTGGGATATTGTGCCAATAACTGTATAATGTACAGTATTCTAGGCAGATCTGTATTCTATTCTACATAGCAGTTCTGATATGTTATGTAAACAGTAGTTATATCTATTGGCAATTACAATACTCAATGACAGGATACATAGCATTAGTATTCATCTGACAGGTTAGCGGCATGATAGCAAAGATAATTGGAAGAGCCAGGTAACTATCCATGCACCTAACACATGTAATATCCACCTCTCTACTATCGTTTGCAAGCAATAACAGCAGTGCATGTGTACATGTTATGCAAATGTGTAGTGACCCTTGTTACAGGGCTGGGCCAAATGGCTATGTGCACACCTAAATAGAGTGGATATTGACAGTACAGACACACTGGTTGAACTACCAGGTTTGTGTAGCCCAACCTCTCATTGCCAGTCTAACAGCTGCCTGCACATACTGTATGTACGGTAGTGCACAGCACTGGTAATGAAACCTTTCTAGTACAAGGATCACAAAATGCCTGACAGATCCCTGTCCCATACACTTAACATACTCTTGCCATACTATGCATCCCTTTCCAGCGAAGCTGCACATCGCCCCTCTCTGTGACATGGTGTGATGACCGCATGCCAAATATATCAGTAACAATGTGTATTAGTTCTGTGGCACTGCTTGAACTGGCCACTGAAACTTACCTGTCTGTTGCCTACAGCTAGGTAAGCAGTCTGCCTAGGTTCATAAATGGCCCAGGGCATGCAGCCTACTATATCACTATGACCATACATGCTATAGTTGATATCCAACCCTGCAAATACCATCAGGCTAGTTATTGTCCCATGTGTTACACATGTGCAACACAGGCAACACATAGCAGGATGCTACACAGCTGTACAGTGCCATGTAGATGTATATTGCAAAACAGATACATGCTTGCAAGTCTGCAGGGTCATAGGTCATGTCCCTAATGGCTATGTATAACTATATAGGTGGCATATACACAGCATTAAGGTCAATTGCATTAATGTGAACACATCCAGGCATGTGCTGATAGGTAAAGACACCACTACAGGCAAACAGACATGCCACATCAAGACATCATCCACATGGTGTATGAGCAATGTCATCACATGACACACACATATATGGTGATAACATCACATCACCAGTAATTGTCAAATGTGTGTGACTTATACATGTCAGTGGTATTAGTGTCATGTAGATTTACAAAGATGATACACATGTATGTTCAGCTGTACTGCTGTATTTCTCTGTGAGTTACTGTGACCTGTCTCCATCTCTATGTCTTCCAGGTATGCAACATAGCAGACTGCCACCGTACAGCCGCTTGGAGGATGAGGTCCTCATCCCATACCTCCTCGACAACTACACAATGCTCTTCAGCCATTTGCCACAGGATGCACAGCAGCTGGATGCCCTGTGAGAGGAACTCTGCAGAAGGGTAAATGATGTTGGTGGTCACAATCGCACCTATCAGCAAGTGCGCCAACACTGCACTGACCTGATAAGATGGGCGAAACAGCCTGCTAATGCAATCTCCAGGGAACAAGGTGCAACAGGTGGGGGGGCCACTCACCCAGCCCCCACTCACACGTACCAAGGAGCTACTGGCCAACCTGGGGACACCTGCAGACCTCCATCCACAAGTTTAGCTGGTATTGTGGAGGTGGGTATCTCTCAACCACCAAGCCTGGAATTGCCTGGTAAGTCACTACTGCACATAAAACACAACTATATATCACATAGTTACATGTGTTACTGTACAATATGTAATGTAACATCATATGCAAGGCATGTATGCACACATGCCACATATTATAGTCTGCTACTCTATGTATGCACAGATGTTCATATTCTATAGTATAGTGTATTGTACTGGCTTATGTGCTAACATAGACATTGCACCCTGTAGCTACCACACAGGTGTGGATAATGAGCTTACTGCTGTGACACTCCTGTTTAGGTATCTCTGGCATTTTGCAGTGACAGCAGCCTATGTCAGGTGAGATTGTTATTATTTACAAGGCTTGATAATGCATGAAACATATTAATTGCATGCTATCTGATATAACAAACGTACACATAATGTATGGTGGTCCTGGTAATGGACACTGGTCAGACCTGCAATGTATCACACTGTTTACCAATGTGAAACAATTGAAGACTATATGAAACACCTACACTAAACCTTTCAAACTGTCATTGCCAGATGTGTGGACAACACTGAGTACAATGGTGGAGGTGTGTTCCATTGTAGGGACAGGTACTACATATCAGCATTACACATGTTGGGAATACGAACAGTACTGTACAGAGAGCATATGTGTGCACACAGTATGCCCGGCCCACAGGATACACCCTTGTGGAGTATACCCTTGCTATGAATGTCACACAATGTCATGTCCATGACATGTAGTGGGCTGACTGCAACACTGCTCAACTATCCTGCAAAACATGTCTCACATCCCATACATACCACCCTTTGTCTGCATAACCCTGCCCTCAATGGAACATATGACATCTATGGGTGTATGTCATATGGGATAACACTGACATGTGAAATGAGATGGCCATCACAACCATTGGACTGAACATGTGTACACATGGCCATGGAGGATGGCCAGAGACATGAAGCAACACACACAATAGAAGTGATGTACATGTGTGTACACCCTGTTGTACATTGGCTCAACAAAATACAACTATGGTCTTTGTGTAATGGTGATATTGCAGATGTGAAACACTAAACATCATACAGGCCTGTGCACAGCTTGTGTAGGCATAACATGAAACCATCACATAACATGTCTTGAACATCTGGAGTGTATCATGACATAGAAGCATTCACATATAGAGTATCCAAATACATACATGTGTTGCACAACATACACATACATCCACATCAAGCCACAGATACAGTACATTTACCTTGCTGGTGTCAGACATCACTGTCATGCCTGCTCCTCATGTGTGAGTTACACAGATGGCATGTGGGACATAGAGTAGAGTACTTGTAAGTTAGCCATGTGTGGGCATAGTTGCCAGGTATCAGTAATATGGTTGCAGATGTGCAGGGATATCATACATATACCCTGCGGTGACCTGTGTCACACATTCCACGTTAGGTTTTATTGCGTATACACCTTGGTGACATGGGTCACATTCCACATTAGAGATGTATTGTATGTGAACATAGTCATGGCTATGAACTGAGCAATTGTGAAGCCACATGATGCCCTGTAATGACTATGCACATCAGCTCAATGTGCAGTATGTCCCTGCATATTTGTAGGGTGGACAGACAGCATTGCATCAGCTCAAGGCCCATGTTAGTATACCACGTCCCTGCATTGGGACACCATTACTGTACAGTAGATTGGAAAGGTCACCATTGTGTTACACATGTATGCATGTCGTTCAACATGTCAGCAGAAGACATGTCATATTACATGTGATTGGCAAGGTCATACACCACACAGCAGGCCGGTGTACTGTAAACCTGAGCTGCTCTGTGGCACCATTGCAAAGTAGGGACAGCCATGTCAAACGTGTGTACAGCCACATACACAATGTCTGCACTCAGCTCAGGGGTAGGCAGAATAATGTTGAACAGATATGCACTGCTTTGGGGGAGATATGCAAGCTAGGGCTCAGGCAAACATAGAATGCAGTCGACATACCCTACTGCTCATGTCCTCACACATAGGGGAGGTGGCCAACAAAAAGCATCAGTGGCAGATGTACAAAGGTCAGCGATGGTCTGTTAACCTGTGGTGTATGTTGCACACACCATGGCAGTGCAGTGCAATGGTGCAAAGTGCATGCATTGTGTTGCAGGTATGGGGCATAGGCTACTAACAGAAATGGTGCAATACAGGTATGTAGGCTAACCACCACTATAATTATGTAAGGTGCATGCTGTCTGCTATACCACATGCATGCTGTTGTGTGCAACTCAGGGATGTATGATAACTACCACTATAATTGCCTAAGCTGAACCTATAATTGTCTAAGCTGAATGCCATCTGCCATATCACCTGCATGTAGCGTGTGCATCTGTGTGTGTATGTGTCTTTGTGTGTCTGTGTGTCTCTGTGTGTCTCTGTGTGTGTGTCTCTGTCTGTCTGTCTGTGTGTCTCTGTCTGTCTGTCTGTGTCTCTGTCTGTCTCTGTGTGTCTCCGTGTGTCTCCGTGTGTCTCAGTGTGTCTCTGTGTCTGTGTGTGTCTGTCTGTGTGTGTCTCTTTCTGTCTGTCTGTGTGCGCCTGTCTGTGTGTGTCTGTGTCTGTGCGTGTGTCTCTGTCTGTGTGTGTCTGTCTGTGTATATGTCGGTCTGTCTGTGCCTGTGTCTGTCTGTCTCTGTGTGTCTGTGTCTGTCTGTGTGTCTGTGTCTGTCTGTGTGTGTGTGCCTGTCTGTGTGTCTGTGTGTGTCTTTGTCTGTCTGTGTGTGTGTGTTTCTGTCTGTCTGTGTGTGTGTCTCTGTCTGTCTATGTGTATCTATGTGTGTCTGTCTGCCTGTGTCTGTATCTGTCTGTCTGTGTCTGTCTGTCTGTGTGTGTCTGTGTGTGTCTGTCTGTGTGTGTCTCTGTCTGTGTGTGTCTCTGTCTGTCTGTGTGTGTGGGTCTGTCTGTCTATGTGTGTCTGGTATAACTTGTAATGTACAGTTCTTGTCTTCCCTCACAGGTGTTGATTTAGATGCATTGCCCTCCTGCTGTCCGCCTGATGTTAGTGCCCCCATAGACTCTAGCAATGATGATGATAGTATGATTGAGGCACAGGCAGGGTTGTCAGGGGCTGAATCTGTGCCATTGGTTGCCATTCCACCTGTCTCCCTCTCATCCTCGCACACAGTTCCCCTGCCTGCACTTACCCGATCACCACCGGCCATAGAGGAAGGACAGTTGGCGAGTGGTAGCATGGAACAAGGAAGTGTGGTGACTATGGAAGGTGTGCCTGCACACCATGATCCCAGTCAACAGACAGGTGATGTCCCACACAGGCATGTGCCCAGCACTGCTCATAGAAGGACCACTGGTCAACATGCCCCTGCGAGACCAAGCACATCATCTGGAGTCACCAGACACATGTTTTGGGCTGTAATGGAGGCACAGGCACATGCTAAATGGCAAAACAGAGACAGTCTAAGGCTTCAGAGGGCTGCTGTCCGTTCATTAACTGACAACATTCAGGCACTTGCAAATGCTCACCATCATCTTGCAGATGTTTTGGATAAACGCTTGGGTGACATAGTGGGAGTCCTTGACCATGGCATGTCAATCCTCAAGTGTGGAATGTTTGTGCTGGAACATCTGGTGTGAGTCAGGCATCAGGCACGTGGACATAGGCCAGCTACATCACCTGTTGATGGTCTACGTGAACATGCTACTGCACATGACCACTCCCATAGTGGCGGTAGCAGCAGCAGTGCTGCTGGTGCTGTGCAGTCCACACCAGGACACAGCAGGCAACGTGCACATGGTCCTGGATGGTCCCAACAGGGACATGTGTCATCAGATGGTACCCAATCTGGACCTCTGCCTGGTAGTGCCCGTGCAACCCCTGGCAGACGCAGGTCATGTGGCGGTGGTCGGACACCTTGAACTGTGAAACTTGCCTTGTACAGTCTGCAGCTGTCAATATTACTCCTGTGTAGGCCAGCCACATACCAGATCTGTGTGCATGCATACACACACACTGGAAACAAATGTAGGGCACCTCAACCCACACGCATAATATCCACACACGCCCAATGATATCACAGACCCTAACACACACTCATGATATCATCCAATGGCACAGCCTAGGCCTTTGGCAAACATTATCACCCTGTGCATATGATGATGCTTGTGCCACATCCCTGTCATCCACACCATCGGTGCAGGGACATGTTCATATGGTCTGATGCACAGGGTGAACATACTAAGTAGACAGTTGTAGATTAATATTGTTGAGTAGTGTTGATAGGCAGCAGACATACCATGTATTGCAGTTTTATAATGCATTTTGTACGTTTGACAGTATGTATCATGTGTAACAACACTAACAGCATGTTGATCTTGACATTCTGCCTTCCTCTTTCAGGTGTAGTTGCATGTGCTGGGGGATGTTAATGTTTGCGGGAGTCCCATATGTACATGTTGACTATCCACAGGTCATTATGACAATACCTGCATGCACTTTGTAGCTTCCACATCACAGTTATATTCTCCCATGTTTCAATTATGTTTACTGTTCTAATGATCCAAGAGCATAATAGTTGTGTAGTAAGCTACTGTGTTCAGAGCCGTCACATCCATAGTAGGTGACATCACAGGTATAGTTACCTGGAGCACAGAGTGAGTAAAAGAGTGGTATGCTGGATGACAAGGGTAAAGGCCAGTGGAAATAGTGGCTTCTCATTGGGAAGCAGTAATACCCACTGCCATGACTGCCATGACAGCATGCAAACACAGACACAACCACACACTCAGGGATTCCAGACACAGTAACACACACTTTGATACGCACACACAGTTGCCAGTGCTCAAATGAGAACCCCTGCCTATGTTCATATCATCATTATAGTACTACGCAATTACGAGACACGTCACAGAGATTACACATGTACAAGTAGTTGGAATGGCCTAAGATCGAGGACATTGACAGGGATACTACAGTGCAGTGAGTGTATGTGGGGAGGGGGCTCCTTCAGTAGGCTATTTAACAACAGGTAACAACCCAGGGTGTACATGTTAACAGGCGGTTAGTATGCCTGTCTACGATTGATGATATCAACAGGGATGCTAGACTGCTTTGAGTAGGTGGGGGGAGGGGGCATTAACATTTCACTGTGGTAAAATACAGCCTCACTCCAGGAACCAAACAGCCATACACACACACACACACACACACACACACACACACACACACACACACACACACACACACACACACACACACACACACACACACACACACACACTGGCATTCACAAAGATATACACCTATGTCACACACATACAGACACTTTACATGTGTGAGTTTTAACCTCCTGCCTATGCCTTTCTTCCTATACTTCACTCTGTACTGGTGTCAACAACAGTGTTCAGGAGAGTGATAACATGTGGGATGTATTTCCAACCATACGTGACATATATGGAAACACACCCACACGTGCCATTACTGTGAATCAAACTCCTGCCTATCTCATGATAGGTACTACAGAGTACAACACTATCACATCCAGTACAATGCTTACTGACTCTTTCCTTTGACAACTCTGCTGATATATGCACAATAAATGCACAGGGGAGGTATTACTGTTACATGCGTCATGTTTGCCTTCGGTGTCACCCTTTCAACATTCTACATTGTCTGTCTTCCACTTCAATTAACAAAACTTGACCTTAGCAGGTACACAGTTTATTGTAGGACTGGTTGTAACACACCAGTGAGCTGTCCTCAGTAATCATTCATCTGCAAAGAAGCCCCACCACTTAGTAGTCATGTCCAAACATCTGTCCATACCTCATGTACGGCTTACTGTACTTAGAGCATATCACCATATACAGTTGGCAATGTTGAGGCTGTATTGCAACAGCATGATGTACTAAGACAACAGTCACCTTCAAACATCAGACACTGCACACAAATGGAATCTACACAAACAGCAATACATGTACACATATGCGGTCTACATCAGTACGTGCACTAGCAGGTCAAGAAGATACATTCCACACCTTCCCCACACCATGTGTGAAACATAGCCAAGCATTACACCATAATGGATGTTGTATTCATGTACTGGTAGGACACCACCACTTTCACTGAGTAGCCAAGTGTACATATATTACAACAGCACATATAATGACACACAACATTCTTCCATGTCATGCTCCTAAAAACTGTTACTTGACAGTGCCATGGTAAAGCCAGGGCACTGTACTGGTCAACAGTGAGCACATCATATTTGCCACACACACCTCATGTGTACTGGAAGAGTGCCATCAATGTGATCTGTTAGAGCTAGGCAGTACACTCATTCAAGCATGTGCAAGGTCTGTGGCTTGTAAACATCTCACCCCAGCATGTACTGACTATTGTGGTACTAAGGCTAATGTCCAGACAGCACACAGCATTCATGGCTTGCAATTGTTGACATGGGGTATATGTAGGAGCTGTGGCCACACATGGCTGTACCTGTCATGAACATATCACCTGTGACTACTCAGGAACATACAGTGCAGAGCTGGATTTCCCTGAGTCTGTCAATACAGGCCTTGTGTAGGTCCTATGGTCCTGTTATTTGGGTATGTTTGTAGGCATTACATTAAGCGGACATGTCTAAAGACATACATGCCACATGGGGTGTTGTATGATATGATAGGTGTCATGGATGACCAGTAGAGAGGGGATATTACCTCTGTCAACATAGATATTAAACCTTATGTACTGTTAGCATGCTATCTGCCATGTGCATGTGTGTAATGACTGCAGCCACCTGTATGTAGAAAGGTAAACGAAAGCTATGGTAATGTAATTTATGTTGTATGAGTGTTGGATGTACATATCCAGGGCAGGTAAGGTTGGGTCATATCCAACCATGAGGGTGTTGTTTACTGGTGTACAGCAACAGCTGACCGTGTTAATGCTGACAACATCCGAGGGACCCTGGTATGTGTACAACTGAACTGGTTACAAACAGTGGTATTATTGCATTGCATAACACATTATGCAGCTGTGTCTGTACATGGGTACTTTGCACAGTTGATGTAGGCCTAGGTACAGTCCATCAATCGAGATGTGTGTTGGTAGTCCGGGAACAAGGTGATGGATGTATATGAGGATGCAACCTAGAATGCAGCATTTGCCACTGTCACCTGTACCTGACTCATCTGTGATGCGTTATGTCGGAGTAATGGTCTTTACATGTGAGTAGCCTTTATGAATATGTGTACACCACCACCTGGTATTGTCAATAACACTGTTATGGCCCATATGTCTGGATCTGAGTTATATGGTGGTCGTGCAATTGTGCACTACAAAGCCTTCAGCCAGGTGTTCCTCACTGCACAGATATTGGTATTCCTGACTGTAGATTCTACATTGAGGAAATGGATTACTAAAGCCACACATCTAGCACGGGTTAGCATAAGCATCCAATGCAATTATCATGTAGGTGTCAGGGTGTTACTTCTGTGTATAGGACTTTTGCCTTGGAATGCAGCTATATGGGTAAATGCAACCTAGGTATTATCCACACACACACGTGTAACATGGATGCATTTGCTCTGTGTTTAGGGCTCATCGTTCGGTTATGACAGCCTGGAATGACAGACACTGGACAACCTCATAATAATAGCAGGACATTGGCTCATTGTTTTGGTCTAGCAGTTGCCACCTGTACCATGACATCACTGCACGTGGCATTAATGTACTTGGTAGCAAATGCCCCATGTAAGGTGACAGACAGCGGCAGAACTTGTGTATATGACCAATGTGAGATATACCTAGGGTAGCAGTCCTGCTAATAATGACAACTACTAACACAGCCTTGAGAGGTCATCTTGACACCTGCACCTCAGTACCATTACACAAGATGGCTCACACATTATGCTTGCACATGCCAATGTTCCACGTATAATGCCACTGTTCACTACCTGCTATCAATGTATGCCTTTCAGGGCAGCAAGTTGTGTGACACATGCTGTAGGTAGCATCCACCTGTGTGACCCAGGTAACTTATTGTCTGTCATGTCCACACATGCATGAATGTGTATATGTAACATATATATGTCAGTACTTCATGTTCATGTATGCATGTGTACCACACAGCACAAACACATATATATAATTTACAGGCCACATACAGGTATCAGGTAGTAAACCAGTATGATGTGCATATATACTAACAGATAAGGTGTGCCTAGCTGTAAATCTGTGTGTTTACAATAGGAGTCCATTACAATGTGTTCTGTACATGTAAGTGTTCGAGCATGCACACTGTGGCATTCAGTGGTTAGAATTGGAGTGCATCCCAAACAGCCCTGTGCTACTAAGTGTATGAGCATACCGACTGCCACCTTGTGTAATTTGAGTCAGTGCATCCAACCATCCCTTTGTTACTAAGTGTATGAGCATGCCCAGTATAACCTTGTGTAGTTGTAGTCATAGTGCATCCCAAACAGCCCTGTGCCACTAAGTGTATGAGCATGCCCACTGTAACCCTGTGTAGTGATAGTAGTTGCCCATTCCACAGATGGCCATACTCCAGTTCAGGTTCCTGTTGTGCTACAACTATACCTCTCAGGCATACCTGCAGATGATGTGTCTTATTTGTGCATACAGGTTGTAATGGACACTTACTTTAAACACACAGGTCTACAGCTATGTACTTCGTGACTGTCAGTCTCCCTGTTGTTGTCCTCAATTGTAGAAGGGCAGTCTGACTGTCTTGGAATGTGTAATCTCTGTGGCGCATCTCGTAACTGTGTAGTACTGTAATAGTAAACTTCAGATAGGCAGGAGTTCTGATCCCACCACTGGCAACTGTGTGAGTGTGTTTGTGTGTGTGACAGCAAATGCCTGAGTGTGTGTGTGTCAGCCAATGGCTGAGTGTGTTTGTTTGTGTCTCAGCAAGTGGTTGTGTGTGTGTATTTGTGTCTGCATCCTGTCATGGCAATGGGTTTTGCTGCATTCCAAAGCGATACCTCCTTTTGCACTGGCCTTTATCCTTGTCAACCGCTAAACCTCTCTCTTCCCCCCTCGCCACTGCAAGTAATTGGTCCTGTGATGTCACCCAGCTCAGGTGTGGAATCAGTAAGTGTAATTGCATGTGTTCTGTGGCACATACCCCAACTGCATACCACTGTACTAGTTACCCTTACATAGGCAAGACATGTATTCACAATACTGGCAAGTGTGTGCATGTTTGTGTGTGTGACTACCCTGTAACCAGGTATACACATGTGTAATGTCTTTTAGCACACCATGGTAGCCATCTGTGGTGACCAGTGTCTACAAAGTATTACATAGTTAGGAATGGTAAAGAATACACAGTAAAGCACAACTACAGTTGGGTATGTTATTTTCCTGTGCCACTGTCGAGCAGTGACACAGAAGTGCTCATTCAGGTGTAGGTTCATACCCATCATCCCTCACCCTAACTCCACAATCCCCGGTGTAGATTACATTAGCCATCATTTAAATGTTATAACACAAGAGATGCCTCTGTTTTGTGTATACGTCAGTTCCTTTGGAACCCTTCTGTGTCACAAAGGGCGTTCAGATGTATATATATATATATATATATATATATATATATATATATATATATAGTTATGGCTGTGTCTGTGTATATGCATATATATATATATGTGTGTGTACTCATGCCGTAGGTGCATATATATATATATATATATATATATATATATATATATATATATATATATATATATATATGTAGTTATGACAGTTGTACAGATGTAGACTTGTCTTTGTTGTTTCACAGAGTACAGTACATTCAAGGGTACTGTACTTATGTACACAAATGGACTGTCACATTTGTTTTCAGTACTGTGGAATACCTGTAGTAGGATGTGCATTATAGACTCCATGCAACATGTGTACAACCCAGATGGCTTAGTGGTATGTCCAGTGACCTCAGTGTGTATGGTCCAGGGTTCAAGACCTGCAAGCCTTGTTGATACTGTCAGTTAGGACTGCATAAGACAGTTGTAAGCAGGTGTAAATGTGTTTTTGTGATGGTAAGCGATGGGCACACGCAGGTAACAGACATGTACATCCCACAGTACACTTGGAATGCCCTTCTTTTGGAATCCTGCTGATGTCACCCAATTACAGATACACCTCTGGGACTGCTGTAACCCAGAAATCTACATGATGTGTCCTGTAACTGTGTAATGCTGTGGTGTGTTAAACTATTTCGGTAGGTGTTCTAATCCCAGACAGGTCAACTGTGTGTGTGTGTGTGTGTGTGTCTGTCTGCCTGCCTGTGAAAGAAACAATGCTTTTAGAGTATGCACACTCTTTACAACCCACATGACCACCTTTGGCAATCCTGCTGATGTCACCCACCTAGAAATACACCTCTAGGACTGCTGTAATCCAGTATTCTCCATAGCACGTGCTGTAATTGTGTATTGCTGTAGTGTGATAAACTAGTTAGGTAGGAACTCCATTTCAAGAGAGGCCAACTGTGTGTGTGTCTCTGTCTTTCTGAGACAAGAACAATGCTTTTTAGAGTATGCACACTCTTTACAATTTACATGACCAACTTTGACAATCCTGATTATGTCAGCCACCTAGGAATACACCTCTAGGACTGCTGTAACCCAGTACTCTCTGTAGAATGTGCTGTAACTGCGTATTGTTGTAGTGTGATAAATTAGTTAGGTAGGGGTTGTATTCCAAGAGAGACCAACTTTTTTGTGTGTCTCTGTCTGCCTGAGACAGGAACAATGCTTTTTAGAGTATACACACTCTGTACAATTCACATGACCACCTTTGGCAATCCTGCTGATGTCACCCACCTAGGAATACACCTCTAGGACTACTGTAACCTAGTATTCTCCACAGTGCATGCTGTAACTGCATATTGTGGTAGTGTGATATACTAGTTAGGTAGGGGTTTTATTCCAGGACATGGCAGGTGTATGTTTGACTGTCAGAGCCTGTGTGGAGGTGGCTATGAGTGTCTAACCACTGGACATGTTGGGGAGCAGATTTTGTAGTTTTCCTATATGGTGTCCGTCTTATATGTCACAATGTCCACCTCATGAGGAGTACAGATGTCATTCAGCCAGGGGACTGTGTTGGCAAGCCATACCCCTACATCTGGCAAAAGGCCTGGTGAACAAAGTATGCAACCCTACTATTACCCGGAATATGTCCTGAACCCATGTGTCATACACAGACACACTTGCCTAGAATATCCCGCTATGTTGCTAGTACCCTGCACATTGATGACAGATAGTCAGCATGGTGTGATTGCAGTGAGCTGCAGAGGGCATGGCACCCTGTCCAGCAGTACAATAGGCACATAATTGTGGACAATGTGCCTTCACTATGTTCCCCACTGGATGCCTGCAACATATGTGGTGCCATTGAATGTGATCCACAGAGGCCATACAATCCCTTACACATGTGCCCTGTATGGCCTGATGCCACTGACACCAGGGAATACCTGTATCATGCTATCAATGCAGCTGCAGGGTCAACCTGCTGACTATAAGAAGGTTCTGCCGCACCTGGGCAGTATTGGCACATCGGTGGATAACAGTCTGTGCACACAACTTGTGCCAGCCAAACCAGGTACACCCGTACATGTCACTGTACATTATTGTGGGACATGCACATCCCAGGCAATGTCCATGTCAAGGACCATCAAACACAGACATGACATGCATTGCAAAGCTATGGCCATACACAATGGTAACCAGGATGTCAGGGCAGTTCATACAATACCCATCTATGTGGGACATTGCAGACACTACACCCCTGTACCACACTGCATACCATTGTTGGGTGGCGTGATGCCAAGGATTACCCTCACCCAGCCTTGTACAGCCATCTTGCACAGCCAACCACTGCACACCCATGAAGCAATGCACACATGCATGTCAGTAATGGCACTTTGTGTCTGCATGTGGGGTATGATGCTCCCAACCACAGTCACTCGCAGTATAACTCCCATTGGCATATCGACAGATGTCACACACACCTTCACATGCCCTAGCCCATAGAACCTCTGGATATCCTTTGTGGTGCATGTAGTACCTGTGCATTACTGCAGTGTGGCAAACTGAGTAGTTTGGGAGTGTATTTGTGGGCTTGGCAAAGAGTGTCAATGTGAGTCCATTAGAGAGTGTGGTTGTGTTGACAATGACATCCATTCATGTGGACAGCCATATGTGCTACACCTAATTTATATCTACTATATCTATGTTGCAGATGTCACTCACCAACACACGTATATGTTCTTACAGCACACCAACATGTCAGCTCTGTGGCACATGGAGTAACTGCATGCACTTGTAATAGTAATGACTAGTCAGTCAGGTGTTTGACACCTGTACTGGTAAGTGTGTGACAGACGATGCTTAGGTTTTAGTCTCCAAGCCCTTCTCTGATGTAATTTGCCTCTCTCTGTCCCTCTGACACACTCTCTGGTGGATGTGGAGGTGTACACCTGCGCAGCAGCAGCTTGTGTATTGTAAGTGATGGTCATGATCAGGTGATGGCCTCTGCACCTGTTGCAGTCCTCCTCTAGCTGATTGCATGTGGAACAGCTGTGATAATGTTCCCATAGCCATTCGCATGAAAAACACAGTACAATATCTAGGAACATCATGTTGGTGTTTGCCCATGACAGTCGTTGTGAGTAGTACCTGGATCTGGTGTTTGGTATACGGCATCACAGATGATATCTGGATGTTCTTCAAACAGCATACACAGTGGGAAATAGCCTAAAGACAGGAGGGTGATGTGCCAGACATGACTACAGCATGTAAGTGTAGCTATGCTTCATTGAGACTACTGCCTGTTTAACAAGTTGTGTGTGGTAATGGCTATTCTGCATGTTTTACAACTGACAAGAAAGTGCTTTGTTTGTGAGAGACCCCATCTGTAGGGCCATCTGTGGAATGGTCAGTGTGTGGAACTATTTGTTTCCTGTATTACTCACTGAACACACATCTGTGAAAAGCAGGAGAATAGTGTGAGGATTGCATCCAGTACATGGTGATAGTGATGAGTTACTGCCATTGCATCCATTACTGGACATATGTCACATGAAACAGTGGTATGACAGACACTGTCTGGGGTTTTCAGTGACATGCCAATAATGGGCCACTGTTCATAGCTGCAGTCACAAGTCTTTTACACTTTGTACAGATGTCATGCAGTATATATGCATGTGTTGTGCTCCCTCTGCAAATGTATACCATCTGTTGTGTTGGGTTGATGGTCATATCTACGCATGCTGTTGTAAGTAATCCTGAATGCTGTTGACTATTACTAAGCCATATCTGTGTTTAAACTGCAACACCATAGGCTGTATGGGTTTGGAGGTCCCGGCAGAACCTCCTGTCCCACTTCAGCTGGCCATGGCACTGGGCACCAGCACATCTGGGGCCCAGCCTTGGACCTCCACCTCTGTTGGCTCTAAACCACCTTCTGGTTTTACAGCCACTGAGGATGGGGCTTGTTCCCCCTGGGAGCAGGTCCAGACAGGAACATGTCCGCTGTCGTACAGTCCTGGACTTGATGCGTAGAGGGCTCAATAAGGGGTTTTGAGGCCAGATACACCAGCTAAAGGGCAGAGTGTCACATTTACAGGGTGAGGCTGCCCCTCCTAAACAGCCCCCAGCACTGCCACCTTTGCAGCTGTTTTGGTGCAGTGGTGGCTGCCCATGGCTGGGGACCTCCATCCCACTGTTACCATCTGGGGGCTCATGAGCTTGTGAATCCCAATCACCCCTCCCCGTCCGAGGTGTATCCCCTACATGTGTCATATACCAACCCTGTATGCTGTCTTGTCTGTCATCCTACCCTACCTATCCTCCACAAGCATACCTACTCTCCTTCCCCCACATCCCACTCTCACCCTATGGAAACAAAAGGCCAATTGGTTCCTAGAACAACATTTGCCCCATACATAGCTGTCCATTTCACACACATGTAACCCTTTTAATATGCAATCACAACATACTCCAGTTGTCCTCACCCCTGTCTCTCAGGCACATGATCCAGTATGCGCAGGACTCCTAAATGTTCCAGGTACACGTGATGTGGATGACCCCATTGTACACACAACACTACCAGTCTCTCTATGGTTACCTCATTTACCTTTATCATGATGATGATGTCACACATAGCACCTTGCAAGAGTACTGTTCTCACGTAATGATTGGACAGGAACTGTTGTGTTAATGTAAATAACATGCACAGAGTGATGTATATGGCCAATGTACAAATGTTTGCGTGTATTAATGACACATGTCTGTCTGAGGGAGTCTTGATATTACATAGGACAACACCACTACATAATACAGGCATTGCTGGTGTTTCCCTTTTCATTCCTTTGTAATGCTTTGTTGTTACATGGAATGTTCCTGATATAGCTATATATATGTATGTATCTATATGCTGGACATAAACACTCACACATACATCTACATGATGGAATATATTTCCTATACTGTTGAATGACTGCGCTGGATGATATGTTTGTGATAAGGTCCGATGTCTGCATATCTGCCATGGCTTTGTTGTAAATCCCAATAGCTGTGTGTGCAGGGTCCTGGTTTCGAGCCTTGCAGTGGCCATTTATTTTGTTGCAGGGCAGAACAAGCCAATTGGATACGGTGTGATTAAGGCACATTAAAGCAGTTGTGAGTGGGTGTGCATGGGTTTGCATGGTGCTAAGCAATGCTAACCTCTGGTTAAAGTTTCTTACACTCAGATAGCCTCTACATTGCTTTGCCAGTGTAATGCTCGCATACTGGCGACCAAATAGGCTTACACCCGCTTGCTCCCGCACTTGCAAATGCACTGCATTTGGTGTTTGCATCTGACACTCACACTCCTGGGTGGGAGTGAGGACTACGATATTACCTTGTGATGGCTATTACATCAGATTACATGCGTACAGCATCGGTATGGCTGTCCATTAGGCGATAGCATGCCATTCGATTGCACAGAATCTGCGGCCGGTCCAGAGTCTGATTTATATTATTGGTGTGTTCCTCATACAATCTGCACCCATCTGGCTAATACATGGGAACTGACACTCTTCAGTACACTGTGTACCCCACCAGTTGTATCCTGCCTGTGGTCTGGGGAGCAGTGGACTTTTTACATTGTTTGTGTGTATGTTTCCCGTGTCCGGCTGGGGGGGTGGAAGGTCATGCTACGTGTTTCATGTTTCTTGCTTGGGCTCTTCACTTCCATTGGCATAGTCTGTGAACATATGTCATTCTTGTGTGCTGTTTCCTATCATAGCTGTATATCTGTGTATATCTACGCACACACACACACACACACACACACAGTTATATATATATATATATATATATATATATATATATATATATATATGTAGATATATATATATATATATATATATATATATATATATATATATATATATATATATATATATATATATATATATATATATATATATATATATATATATATATATATATATATATATATATATATATATATATATATATATATATATATATATATATATATATATATATATATATATATATATATATATATATATATATATATATATATATATATATATAATTTTTTTTAATATATATATATATATTATCCACATATATATATGCGTGTGTGTGTGTGTGTGTGTGTGTGTGTGTGTGTGTGTGTGTGTGTGTCTGTAAAGCAATACATACCCTGCACAAACGCACTTACTCATGCTTACTGGTGTTTATATATGCTTGACCTGCTTATTAGTGCCTTATTTATTATGACACTGACATTTCACTCCAGTTAACTTTTAATTGATATTTTGCAGGTTATGCAAGGGACAGATGTCGCAATGTGTTCATGTACAGATTACCGATGGTAAATGGTATGTGATAGAGTGGGATTCGGTACGAGAATGTCTGTTCATTAGGCCGTTGCTCTAACCAATGCACTATTGCTGTGCTGCTTCATTTGCATATATACCCATATACCCATAGCTCCTGGTTCCCCAAACACACACCCCAATGCCTCCCTAACACTGCAGTCATCCATTCTCCAGTTGGAATCACGGTGTATCCACACCACTACGCATTGGCCACTCCCTATTCCTATAGACCCATCGATTGACTCACTCCACGTATCCTCAGAACTCCTAGATGTTTACTCCACAAACATTGGTGACGTGAGCGGCCAAAAAAATACTATACACAATTTTTGGTTTGTCCCACATGGGACACGTGTTTATGTTAAGATTAGACTCTATAGTTCATTACATCCTTACTCCCATTAACATGACACTACAATAAATTAATATGTATGGAACGATGACCAGACGACCATAACTCTATCAATAGCATCACGAACTGTAGAAAATCTACAATAACGCCTCAGTAGACATATAAAACCTTTATTGAAACTGCAGGTTAGCGCTTTCGCCGAATGGCTTCTTCAGACCTTTACAATCAATAAATTATTATTATTATTATTATTGAGCCACTTATATACAACAAAAGGCGGGAATCACAATTATTCTTAAAGTGCTAATGCATAATAATTAAAATATACAATACAACAAATCATTCATAGTTCCAAAAACCAATCCAGATAAAAACTAACTAACATACAAAACTAATCACATATAGTCATACAAACTTATATCAATTATTATAAAAAGCTATATATTTAAAAAATATGCATATATATGTTAAAAAAAAAATATATATATATATATATATATATATATATATATATATATATATATATATATATATATATATATATATACATATATCTATATAAAAAAATCTCAATATACTGTTTAAGCTGGAATGTTTATATGATAGGGGTAATATGTTACAACCAACACAACTCAATATATACCCTTCATATAAAAAGCACTTATCCCTTATTATATTTCATAATAATAGACCTCCCTAAATTCATCAGGTATCCTATCATCACTTATGTAGTCTCCTTGACCTCAAAAAAGGTTTCACAGAGACCATACTATTAAGACCTGGGGGGATATCAGACCTAAGCTTCATTATCCAACTGGCTTCTCTTGTTTCTGTATAAGTCCTAATATCACCTCCCCCTGGTCCTGGAATGATCTGCTCTATAATCAGAAACTTAAATGTATGTGTGTCTCCTTGTGCCATAACATGCCTAGCTAGAGCATTAGTCTTAACTCTTGTCCTAATATTATATACGTGCTCACGTATTCTATCCCTCAACATCCTATTGGTTTTGCCAATATAGAATGCTTGGCATTCAACACAGGAGGCTAAATAAATGACATTAGCTGATAGTCATGTCCCATTTGCTTTAAATCCATACACCTTGGATGACTTAGGATGTATAAATATATTATCTTGATTTATATAACTGCAGAAATTACATCTATTACACCTCAATGTTTTATAGGGTGAAGTAGGATAACACCCTGCTTGTTCCTTAGGGTAGCATAACAGCCTTTTTAAATTCTTTTTATTCTTATGTACAAACATAGGTGCTTCTCCAACTATATCCATAAGTGTAGTGTCCACAGTTAAAACACCCCAATGTGCCCTAATAATATCTTTTATTATTCCTATATCACTAGTGTAGAAAATGGAACAAGCTGCTCCTCTATTCATCCTTTCCTCAGGATGTGCACCTACTTGGTCCTGAGTTCTATGGTCACCATGGGAAGAGGTCTCACTAAAATATGGTGCTGCACGACTCTCTAAGTATATTAATATCCACAGTCCCTTTCAAAATATCATTGACAGAGTAGCCCCTTGTCTGGAACCTACCACATAATTCATCTAACTCCTTCCTATAACCTAATTCAGTGGGGTTATATCTAGATATACACATCGCTTGTCCCTTCACCACATTGTGATACACATAGCCCAGATGCATACTCATCCTGTGAAGTAATACATTCTTGTGACAGCTCTTCCTAAACACACCAGTGTTCACCATACCGTTAGGTAGCCTCTCTACAAAAATATCCAAAAATGGAAGTTTGGTTGTCGAATATTCATGTGTGAATCTTAAATATCCAGTGGCAGAATTAAGCTCATTGATAAATAACCCTAATTCAATGGACGTACCTGTCCATATAAGGAAAAGGTTGTCCATAAAACGCCTGTAAAAAGGAATAAATCTTTGAAAATGTTGCATCGGAAATAAGTATTCATATTCCCTTTCTGCCATAAAAAGGTTGGCGTAGCTATTGGTACAGGATGTGCCCATAGCCACACCGTCCTTTTGTAAATAAAAACTCCCTTCAAAATAGAAGACATTAGACTCTAACACCATTTCCAAGAAAAGCATGAGAAGCTCTATTTTATTATCAGGCATCCGTGTGTTCCTTCTCAAATATTTACTTATCATTATTATCCCTTCAGTATTGGGAATCACTGTAAACAGGGACTGAATGTCTAAGGATACAAATAAATAGTCAGTCACTATAGTAGTGTTCCTCATAAAATCATTCAAATCTAAAAGGAACTGTTTCGTGTCCCGTAAAACAAATTTATTCATATCTACTAGTGGTCTAAACTGTCTCTCTATATAGATGGATATAGGTTCAGTTGACCACCCTCTACCCGCCACTATAGGCCAGAATGGAGGATTATCTTTACTCTTATGTATTTTGGGGAGCCCATGAATAATCGGGATCAAAGGATATTCAACTAATAAAAACTGATACAATTCAGTGTCTATCAAATTCCTGACACGTAAGTCTTCCAAATTTGATTGTATGCTGTTAATAATAGTATCAATCATATCTCCTTCAATACACCTATAATAAGTGTTATCAGACAACATTTCTCTCATTCGAATTATATAATACTCCATATTCATCAGTACTACCCCACCTCCTTTATCAGCTGGCCTAATTGCTAAAGATTGGTCATTCATTAACTTGTGTAAGGACTCTTCTCTGTTTGAAAGATAAATTAAACCTGTTCCTAGGTGTTCTCCTCTCACCGCCCTCATAAAGTTTAAATAAATCTTCCTCTACCAATTTACTATAGGCAGCCAGTAGTGGGTGTAATGGCGGGGTGAATACATTGGCTTTCTTAAGTCCCATGGTAGATGTCGTACCACTGTTATTGAAAAAAATTCTCAATGATAAATTACGGACAAATAATTTAAAATCTCGCATGATTTCTTCATATCTACTACAAGTGGTAGGAATGAAAGACAATCCCCTGTCTAGTAAGGTCACTTCATCTCCTGTTAGTGGGCGAGATGATATATTAATAACTAAGTGTACGTCTTCCCTTCCCACATCTTTTTTTTGTGCTGTAATTCGTATTTTTGTCTGGGGAGAGTTTCCTTTTTTGTCTGCCCCTGCTTGCAGATCGCATTCTTCCTTCTCTCCTCTCTGACCTGATGGGGAAAGGGTGTGTCATACTAAAACTTGGAACCCCTGCTGGAACATTATCTTCCACTGAATTAGTTAAACTTCTTTTATCTTCTATAAGTGTATTCCTATTATTGGTTCTCCTTCGAACAACAATTTCATTTGTCATATCAGTAATATCATTAACAGTCCTATTCTCTACAGTATTCATATCAATGTTATTATCACATTCGAAGTTTCCACTAATAGATTGTACGGAAATACCATCTATTATCACATTTACATTAACAATACATCCATTCTTAACAGTACCAATAATATCCTGTTTTCTCAATAAATCTGTTTGCTTGTTCACAATAGAGACATTGCTAACATTACCAACAGTGTTGTCTCTTTTCTCCTGTATTTGTCCCGTTGCTAAACCTTGGCTTGTTCCAGCAATCACTTCATTTCTCGGCCAAGTAAAGATATTCCCTTTATGAAAATCAACAATGTCCCTCTGTAACTTAGATCTTTTTTGATCTAAAAGGCATTTCTCATACTGAGAAATGCTATCAAGCAATTTACAGAAGAGTTCATTTACTTGTCTCCCTGGATAGCGCTTGTACAAGTCAATCTGTTGCTTAACAATATTCGCTCTCAGCGACTCCTCCAAAGGGAGAAAAAAATCATTAAGCAACTTCATGTAACTGAGGCTTACCTCAATATTAATCTTTTGCCACTTATAAAGCAGCTCCGGATACTGCATACCAGTCGTCGGCATCTTCAAGATTCTTAAACCCCTGGGAATCACTTTCCATTGTAAACAGACATCAAAGTGCTGCCCCTGTGTCTGCATGCGTTTGAGTTTGCAGAGATCAACATCCAAACGTTCCAATGCGATACGCATCCCCTCTCAGTCAAATCGTTCAACGTTTACGGTCTCAATATTATCCCCTTCTACCTCGTATAACATTAGGGGATTGTATGCCGATGAAATTACCTTCGTAAACCTCTCAAGCGCTGGACGCATTGCATTCTTCATCATTTCCTTCTGCTTGATGGTATAAGGAAGTTCCACTACCTCAGTATTAACATCGGCCATGTCTCCGTCTGTGCACCGGCAATAACGATAACTGTAGCAAAAGTCCAATAAGTGCCAAAACGGAGCAAATGCCTCTCTGTAAACAGCCAAAACAAATGTCAATAAAGTCAAAACCAGAGAGAGCAAACCATGGAATGATGACCAGACGACCATAAACTCTATCAATAGTATCACGAACTGTAGAAAATCTACAATAACGCCTCAGTAGACATATAAAACTTTTATTGGAACTGCAGGTTAGCGCTTTCGCCGAATGGCTTCTTCAGACCTTTACAATCAATAAATTATTGAGCCACTTATATACAACAAAAGGCGGGAATCACAATTATTCTTAAAGTGCTAATGCATAATAATTAAAATATACAATACAACAAATCATTTATAGTTCCAAAAACCAATTTTTTTATTTATTTTACATTTGTTGACCGGGCTAGTCTAGCTGGACATATATCCATTTTCAGTAGAGGCCCGGGGAGAAAAGCTCCAAAATACAGGCAGTAAGCAAACATTTACAATAAAAAAGACAATAGCAAGCAAAAGTACATAATGATACAATGGTAAGCATGAGTAATACTAAAAGAGTAAAAGAGAAAAACAGAAACAGACTAGACAACCCAAAATCATAATTAACAACTATAAATGAAACAGCTGGTTACAAACAGACATTTCAGGTAAGCAGGAAAGAAAGTAAGAGTAATAAAAAGAGCTGATTAGGAAGCCACTAAATTGCCTAGATTAAAGATGAAAGAGAGAATAGGTAAAATGTATAGAGGATTCAAAATAAGGAAGTAGATGGTATCAGTAAGTGTGGCATTTAGAGGCAAGAAACAGGGGAGAGTGAGTGAAGTAAGAGTAAGGGGTAGTGTTTTCAGTCAGGGTTAGCACAGGGACATAGCCAGTGGGTTTTAGGTGCTCGTTGATATGTTTTTTAAAAAGGGATGTGGAGTCAAGGTTAGTTATTTCTTGAGGGAGTTGGTTCCAGACTTTCCCAACAGAATTTGAAAATAATGAGTCACCAGCTTTATTGTAAGATTTAGTCGAGGCTACTAGTAGTTTGTTAGCAGATCGGAGTGTGGCTAGGTTTTTATAAGGGGTAATTAGTTTTGTAAGGCTAGGGGTAGCATCTGGGTAGTAAAGGGACTTATGAATGATAGTTAGTTGTTGATAGAGTAAGTGGCTATTAAGTTCTAACCAATCCAGTTGTCTGAGGTTAAGACAGTGGTGAGTTCTGAAGGGTGTAGCCGTAATGAATCTAGTTATACTGTTGTAGCAGGTAGAGAGTTTGGTAATGTTATTTTTTGATAAGTTAGTATATATGGCAGAGGCATAGAAAAGAGTAGAGATCAGGTGGGTTTGGGCAATGGTTTTTCTAGCTGCTGGGGTAAGGAAGGGTTTAATTCTGTAGAGAGTACCTATTTTTTGTTAACTGATTTGATGGTGTTATCAATATGGTGATCAAAATTAAGACGGTTGCCAATAGTAATACCTAATAGGCAAGTGGTCATGTCTGGGCTTATACAGGTGGCATTATTAGAGGAGATGGAGAAGAAAGGTGAGGAAGATTTGAGAGTAGGAGAAAAGAGAAGAAGTTTTGTTTTTTGTAATCCAGATAAAAACTAACTAACATACAAAACTAATCACATATAGTCATACAAACTTATATCAATTATTATAAAAAGCTATATATTTAAAAAATATGCATATATATGTAAAATATATATATATATATATATATATATATATATATATATATATATATATATATATATATATATATATATATATATATATATATATATATATATATAAAAAATCTCAATATACTGTTTAAGCTGGAATGTTTATATGATAGGGGTAATATGTTACAACCAACACAACTCAATATATACCCCTCATATAAAAAGCACTTATCCCTTATTATATTTCATAATAATAGACCTCCCTAAATTCATCAGGTATCCTATCATCACTTATGTAGTCTCCTTGACCTCAAAAAAGGTTTCACAGAGACCATACTATTAAGACCTGGGGGATATCAGACCTAAGCTTCATCATCCAACTGGCTTCTCTTGTTTCTGTATAAGTCCTAATATCACCTCCCCTCGGTCCTGGAATGATCTGCTCTATAATCAGAAACTTAAATGTATGTGTGTCTCCTTGTGCCATAACATGCCTAGCTAGAGCATTAGTCTTAACTCCTGTCCTAATATTATATACGTGCTCACGTATTCTATCCCTCAACATCCTATTGGTTTTGCCAATATAGAATGCTTGGCATTCAACACAGGAGGCTAAATAAATGACATTGGCTGATAGACATGTCTCATTCACTTTAAATTCATACACCTTGGATGACTTAGGATGTATAAATATATTATCTTGATTTATATAACTGCAGAAATTACATCTCTTACACCTCAATGTTTTATAGGGTGAAGTAGGATAACACCCTGCTTGTTCCTTAGGGTAGCATAACAGCCTTTTAAATTCTTTTTATTTTTATATACAAACATAGGTGCTTCTCCAACTATATCCATAAGTGTAGTGTCCACAGTTAAAACACCCCAATGTGCCCTAATAATATCTTTTATTATTCCTATATCACTAGTGTAGAAAATGGAACAAGCTGTTCCTCTATTCATCCTTTCCTCAGGATGTGCACCTACTTGGTCCTGAGTAATATGGTCACCATGGGAAGAGGTCTCACTAAAATATGGTGCTGCACGACTCTCTCTAAGTATATTAATATCCACAGTCCCTTTCAAAATATCATTGACAGAGTAGCCCCTTGTCTGGAACCTACCACATAATTCATCTAACTCCTACCAATAACCTAATTCAGTGGGGTTATATCTAGATATACGCATTGCTTGTCCCTTCACCACATTGTGATACACATAGCCCGGATGCATACTCGTCCTGTGAAGTAATACATTCTTGTGACAGCTCTTCCTAAGCTCATTGATACATGGTGTTAGAGTCTAATGTCTTATATTTTGAAGGGAGTTTTTATTTACAAAAGGACGGCGTGGCTATGGGCACATCCTGTGCCAATAGCTACGCCAACCTTTTTATGGCAGAATGGGAATATGAATACTTATTTCTGATGCAACATTTTCAAAGGTTTATTCCTTTTTACAGGCGTTTTGTGGACGACCTTTTCCTTATATGGACAGGTACGTCCATTGAATTAGGGTTATTTATCAATGAGCTTAATTCTGCCACTGGATATTTAAGATTCACACATGAATATTCGACAACCAAACTTCCATTTTTGGATATTTTTGTAGAGAGGCTACCTAACGGTATGGTGAACACTGGTGTGTTTAGGAAGAGCTGTCACAAGAATGTATTACTTCACAGGACGAGTATGCATCCGGGCTATGTGTATCACAATGTGGTGAAGGGACAAGCAATACGTATATCTAGATATAACCCTACTGAATTAGGTTATAGGAAGGAGTCAGATGAATTATGTGGTAGGTTCCAGACAAGGGGCTACTCTGTCAATGATATTTTGAAAGGGACTGTGGATATTAATATACTTAGAGAGAGTCGTGCAGCACCATATTTTAGTGAGACCTCTTCCCATGGTGACCATAGAACTCAGGACCAAGTAGGTGCACATCCTGAGGAAAGGATGAATAGAGGAACAGCTTGTTCCATTTTCTACACTAGTGATATAGGAATAATAAAAGATATTATTAGGGCACATTGGGATGTTTCAACTGTGGACACTACACTTATGGATATAGTTGGAGAAGCACCTATGTTTGTATATAAGAATAAAAAGAATTTAAAAAGGCTGTTATGCTACCCTAAGGAACAAGCAGGGTGTTATCCTACTTCACCCTATAAAACATCGAGGTGTAATAGATGTAATTTCTGCAGTTATATAAATCAAGATAATATATTTATACATCCTAAGTCATCCAAGGTGTATGAATTTAAAGCGAATGGGACATGTCTATCAGCCAATGTCATTTATTTAGCCTCCTGTGTTGAATGCCAAGCATTCTATATTGGCAAAACCAATAGGATGTTGAGGGATAGAATACGTGAGCATATATATAGGACAAGAGTTAGGACTAATGCTCTAGCTAGGCATGTTATGGCACAAGGAGACACACATACATTTAAGTTTCTGATTATAGAGCAGATCATTCCAGGACTGAGGGGAGGTGATATTAGGACTTATACAGAAACAAGAGAAGCCAGTTGGATAATGAAGCTTAGGTCTGATATCCCCCCAGGTCTTAATAGTATGGTCTCTGTGAAACCTTTTTTGAGGTCAAGGAGACTACATAAGTGATGATAGGATACCTGATGAATTTAGGGAGGTCTATTATTATGAAATATAATAAGGGATAAGTGCTTTTTATATGAGGGGTATATATTGAGTTGTGTTGGTTGTAACATATTACCCCTATCATATAAACATTCCAGCTTAAACAGTATATTGAGATTTTTTTATATAGATATATGTATATATATATATATATATATTTTTTTTTTTTTTCACATATATATGCATATTTTTTAAATATATAGCTTTTTATAATAATTGATATAAGTTTGTATGACTATATGTGATTAGTTTTGTATGTTAGTTAGTTTTTATCTGGATTGGTTTTTGGAACTATGAATGATTTGTTGTATTGTATATTTTAATTATTATGCATTAGCACTTTAAGAATAATTGTGATTCCCGCCTTTTGTTGTATATAAGTGGCTCAATAATTTATTGATTGTAAAGGTCTGAAGAAGCCATTTGGTGAAAGCGCTAACCTGCAGTTCCAATAAAAGTTTTATATGTCTACTGAGGCGTTATTGTAGATTTTCTACAGTTCGTGATACTATTGATAGAGTTTATGGTCGTCTGGTCATCGTTCCATGGTTTGCTCTCTCTGGTTTTGACTTTATTGACATTTGTTTTGGCTGTTTACAGAGAGGCATTTGCTCCGTTTTGGCACTTATTGGACTTTTGTTAAAATTAATATGTATGACTATGTGGTAATGCACACGTTACACATAAGAGCCTAATTATGTACGTGTTCGGCGTATTTCTTTTACAAATAGACCGGTTTAGTAATTGGCGCTGCCATAGCAGGCAGATCACAGGAATGATTCCATGTGTGGGAAAGTCCTCACATTTGATTATTGTCAGCACAGCACTGACTTCAGACATTGTACACAATTCTGCATTTTAGCAGTTTCGTCCCATCCCTCTTCTGCACAACCTATTATTCTATCTACTGTCGAGGTTTGTAAGGGCACATTCATGTTATTTATGTCTGCAAATGGAATGAATGTATTACAGAGAATGTACTTCTGCCTGTGTGTATGCTTATATACTTTTAACGAACTCACTGACCTCCATGGGGCGGTCCAATTAGAACCAGCCCATCCAACCCTGGCACGCCTGGCTCCATAATTTCATACCCATAGTTCCTCCACCCTACCCATGTTCAAAATATACGCATACCACCCATTGTCCACTTGTTATAGCAGCCATGACACACTTCCACACATTGCCCTCTCCTGAGCATTAGGGGCCCTACACATATGTTGTCCCAACCCATGTATTCCCAGGCTCTCCCACCATTTAGTCCTTGAACATACCTGCCCTTGCTTGTGTAATGGTCGGATGGCCAATCATCCTATCAATTTTTGGGTTGTCCCACCAGGGACTACCCTCTGTGTGTAAAGTAGACTTAGCAAATCAACAATGTTACTTCCACTGGTAATATCCTGCCTGTGGTGTGAGTAGCAGTGCTTTGCTCACTCCTGCCCAGCTGGATATGACATACGCTGACAGCGCTATATAATACTGGGGTTGCTGTTGATTCCCTTCTCATTCCTTTTGTATGTTTTATTGTTACATTGTTCTTTCTTCATAGATATATATATTTATTTATATATATATATATATATATATATATATATATATATATATATATATATATATATAAATTATATATATATATATATATATATATATATATATATATATATATATTTATATATTATATATCTGTATATACTTATATACATTGGGCACTGCTTAGACCCGCACATGTGCACTCAGACTTGCTTACTGGTACTTATATGTGTTTACTGCTGCTTATTTGTGCTTACACCTGCTTGCTAGTACCTTATTCATTATGACAGTGCCACTTTGCTTGAATGATATTTAAGTTCAATATCTCATACGATACTCTTATGTCAGTTTTACAGCAAAAAGACAATCATTCCACATGGAAAATTATATGTGCTATTGTTTGAGCTCGAACCGTGAATGCCTGTTTGTAAGGCAGATGCTCTAAACACTACACTATTGACACTTACGTTGATTCTGCATGTTTTTCTCTATTTGAATGAATATGATGTGTAAGCTACGCTCGGCAGAGGGCAGCAACGTGCAGACACACTGCACTTTACTTACACCTTTGATATTGCAGCAATTTGAATGTATAATAAAGACACAGGGACAGGGAATCTAATTGTGAAAGTTCTAGGGACCGGGCTCAACATTCCACTACATGCTTGTGTGTTTACTACTTTGAGTTTATTTCACTGTTCATTGACACTCTTGTATGCTTAACATACATTTCGGTATCCACGGACACTGAATTATTGACTTACTATTAGGGGCGGGCTCTACTAGTAGGCATAGTAGATTTTGTAAGTGTCGGGGCATGTTTACACCACCATAGAGCACTTGTACATGCCCCCTGCACTCGCACACATTGCCTGTGCACGTCGAGGGTGCGGCGGCGTGCCCTCATACATATTCATATGGCACTGCTGCGCCATCTGTAGTGAGGACGCTCGGCGCAAGGCTAAAACCGTCTTTGCACCGAGCTTCTTGAATCCAGGGGAATGCATTGATCCTTGCACAGAAAGAAACATTTAAGTATCACACTGTGAACATTAGAGTATTGTACTGTGAACATTATAGTATTACACTATGGTTAATTTACTAATTTGCAGCATGTATTGCACTGAAAGAATAGATATTTTACTGCATTGCTACTGCCCTAGATGGCCTATAGTTACAGTCATGGTGAATATTGCACTAAGTATTAGATGAGACAGGTAATCAGGTTAATGCACAATTTGAGACAGTTTCTACTCATCCAGGTGGCCATCATGGAGTATAGTGCTGTCTAGAGTTTAGCAGCCTGCTGACATAAGGGAAGAAGCTGTTCCTGAATCTCATAGTTCTGCAGTGTATGCTTCGGAAGCACTTTCTGGATGATAGATGCAGGAACAGTCTGTAAGCAGGGTGAGTGCAGTCTTTAATTATTCTTCTGGCCCTGCTGAGACATCTGGATAAGTACACATCACGGATAGGTGGTAAGGTGGTTTTAAAGATCCTCTCGGCTGTCTTCACCACTCTTTGGAGGGATTTGCGCTCAGAGGTAGAGCAGATTATATATCATACAATGAGGTTGTTATTCAGGTTGCTTTCTATAGTACCTCAGTAGATGGTAGTGAGAACTGCCAATGGGAGATTTGCTCTCCTCAGCCTTCTTAAAAAGTGCAATCTCTGATGTGCTTTCTTGACTATGGTATTTGAATTTGTGTTCCAAGACAAGTCCTCATCGATGTGCACTCCAAGAAACTTTGTGCTTCTCACTCTTTCCACTGTTTCCACATTGATGGTGAGGGGAGAATCTTCCTTGTGGATTTTCCTCTAGTCCACTATTATCTCATTTGCCTTGTTTATATTTAGTGTTAAGTTGTTATTTCCACACCAGGTAATTCCACCTCATCTCTATATGCTGTTTCATCATCATTACTGATGAGGCCTACCATCGTTGTGTCATCAGCAGACTTGGTGATGTGATTTGTATTATATCTGGCTGTACAAGCATGTGTTAAAAGGGTGAGCAGCAAGGGACTTAGTACACATCCTTCTGTAACTCCAGTGTTAAGAGTGCTGCTGTCTGAGGAGTTATTTCCTATGCACACTTTCTGAGGGCTGTCTGTGAGAAAGTCAAGAATCTAGTTACAAAGTGAAATGTTGACACCTAGTTGGAGTAGCTTCATTACCAGATGAAGAGGGATGACTGTGCAAAAAGCAGAGCTGAAGTCAATGAATAGTACCCTCATGTAGGTGTTTTATTCTCAAGCTGTTCTAGTGATAGATGGAGTGCTAGAGAGATGGCATCTGCCATAGAGAGGTTTGCTCAGTAAGCAAACTGCAGAGGGTCAAGATTAGCAGGCATCCAAGATGTTACGGCATCCTTGACCAGCCTTTTAAAACACTTCATCACTGTGGCAGTAAGGGCTACATGACGGTAGTCATTTAGGCAAGATGGTGGAGACTTCTTTGGTAATGGAATGATTGCTGCATCCTTAAAGCATTTCAGAACTATTTGCTGACTCAGAGAGTTATTGAAGATGTCTGTGAGGACATTTGTTAGTTGAACTGTGCAGTCTCTGAGCACATGCCCTAGGATGTTGTCAGGCCCAGCTGCTTTTCTTGGGTTAACTCTGTGCAGTGCCCTCTGGACATCAGCTGGGTTGAGGATGAGGTTCTTCTCGTTATGGCCAATGGTCATTTTCTTTGCTGTTGTTCTGTTCCCTTCCTCGAATCTGCTGAAGTAGATATTCAGCTTATTTAGGAATTCCATGTTGACCTCACATTGCAAAGACGGGGGTTTGTAGTCAGTTATGGACTGAATAACCTGCCACAGGCGCCTTGGCTCTTTTTGGTCAGATAAGTAGCTCTGGATATTTCTGCCAAAGGTGCATTTTGCTACCTTCATTCCCTTGTTCAGATTTGCTCTGGCTGTTCTGAGGGCTTCCCTGTCTCCAGACCTCAATGCTGGATTCCTTGCTTTCAGTAGATTGTACACCTCTCTCATCAACCAGGGTTTCTGGTTTGCTTATGTGATAATGGTTTTGGTGACTGTTACATCATCCACATATTTCAAGATGTAACCCATCACCGCCTCAGTGTACTCCTCCAGGTTGATACACTGGTTCTCAGTAGCCACCTCCTTGAATATGCTTCAGTCTGTGGTCTCAAAACAGTCCTGGAGTGCTGAGACTGCACCCTCTGGCCATACTCTTACTTTAACTGTTGGCCTCCCTCTAGTTAGCAATGGTTTGTATGGTGGTAGTAACAATATGGAGAAGTGGTCAGAGTTTCCCAGGTGTGGGTGAGGCACTGCCTTAAATGCCAGCTTACCATTGCTGTATACCTTGTCCAGTGTGTTCTCACCCCTTGTTGCAAAGTCCACAATTGGAAATAGTGAGACAGAACTGTTTTCAAGTTGGTTTGACTAAAGTCACCTGCCACTATATGGACACAGTCTGGATTCTTGTTTTGCAGTTCATTTACAGCCTGATATAATGTGGTCATTGCCTCATTTGGATTAGCACTGGGAGGACTGTAGGCAGCTGTGATACAGATGGTGTTAAATTCCCTGGGTAAATAAAAGGGTCTGCATTTCAGTGACAAAATCTCTAGATTATCTGAGCAGTGCAAGGATACTGTCTCACAACTGGTACACCAGTTGTTATTGATATATATGCAGACCTTCTCACCCTTTGGACTTACCACTGAGAGAATGTATTCTGTCTGCTCTAAAAAGTGATAGCCTCTCAACATGGGCTGCACTGTAATTAATGTTAGAGTTTAGCCAAGTTTCAGTAAAAACAAGCACACAGCATTTCCTCACCTTGTTCTGAGTAGATAATTCCAGCCTTATATAGTCCATGCTGCTTTCCAGTGATTGAACATTTGCCAGCAGAACTGATGGGAGTGCAGTCCTGTAGGGATTTGCTTTTAGCCTTGCAGTAATTCCAGCCCTAGATCCTCTTTTGCATGTTCTATCACACCTCTTGTGTTTCCTTCTCTTACCATGATCCAGTAATGTTGATTCTGTGCATACCAGGCATTTTGTTCCATGTTTGAGTAAGATTCCCAGCTCTTGTAACTCGAGAAGTGTTGCAGGCCTCACAGGCCTCACAGACAGCAGCTCACCAAACCTGTTACACAGCAAGCCTGAGGACTGATTTTCCAGAATAGTCTCTATACTATAAATTAGCTTACTGTTAGCAATGTTCCCTGATTTATTTTTTCTCTTAATTTAGACATGGAACAATACAAACAGTGCACATTTCTTTGCTAAGCCAAAGTAGCCGCTGCACACATGTCTTTAATGATATCTAGCATGTGATATAAGTAGGTTGTCCTGATGTATGTCATCTGTCTCTTCTTTCAGGACATCAACTATCTGTATCCTCCATTAGCCTGTCCGGTGATCATGATGTAAGATTCGATGTGTCTCAGTATGGTAGCATAGCCCCTGGCACAAAGGAGAGTGACATGGTGATACAGTTTGGCCATGATGGTGACAGTCACTTGGATGTGGCTGTAGCCTCAGATATGGAGGAAAATTTGTCCAGCCATTCTGACAATGAGGGGATATTGATTGGTGGACAGGATGAGGCCTGTGAACAACAGACCCTAAATGAGACTGCTGCTGATGTTGACAGTTCCCCACAACACATTGATACTGGCCATCGCAGAAGCTATAGGTGTGAAGCTGGTGTGCATGGGCATGTGTCAGAGGGTCACCAGCTACTCATAGAAGCAAATGAACATTCCCAATGACATCATGGGACTGATATCCATTCACATGCCCATGCCACAGATTATGTTGTACACCAGCTGGGTGTGTTGTATGAAGGACTGGAGTGCAGTCATAGTGAGGTAATGGTATCACTGGCTGCACAGAAAGAAAGTACGTTGTCTGCAGCATGGTCAGTAGAAATCATAGCCTCTACAGTACTACAAAAGTGCTGTAGTACAAGCAGGGTTCTGCATGCCCTGATTGTGCTTAGCTGATTGCCTCATGGGAGAACCAGGACCCCTCTCATCAGAACCAACCTTGTCCATCAGGCATCAATGTTGATACTCCAATGTGCACACACACTTCCGTTGCTAGGCCGTCTGTTATGGGCCCAGCAGTCATGACCAGACAGTCAAGTCACAGTCATGCTCCTTCAACTCCAAGTGCTGGTGTCACCACATCCGTCTCCTCAGTGGAGCAACCTGGGCCCAGTGTTTCCATACATGGTGGGGGCTGACCAGACTGCTGTGTGAACCATCAGGTTGGGCCACCTAGACTGCATTAGAGTAACACAGACAGTTGATCCACTCTGTTTGGTGGTGTCAGTCTCACCCCATGGAAATGATGGACTGTTGTGCAGAGCACTGACAATGTCATCTGTCTGTGTTTATTGACATGTTTGATGCCATATGAGTCCAACAGTTTAATAATCATAGCTGACTCCATTTAACACATGACTTTATACATACTTAACAGTGATATATTTGGCTTGTGATGTTAACAGTTCTGGATTATGCTCTATATTGTTTACCTGTTTGCAGCTTTTTGTAGTGGAGAGATATGAATGTGTTGCATTGATGTATGTCCCTTATTGTGTTCCATACACAGATACACCAATATGAGTCTGTATGCGTACATGTGTCAGTTGTGCCCTGAGTTGATGATCCCTGTTATGATAGATGCGTATATGTTCGTAATAGTATATGCTATGATTATGGTGTTATGACTGATGCTCAGTGTGTACATCTAGTGGGTAATTGCAATTAGATGCAATCCATGCTGCTGTAGTGGGGCAACACCTGAACATGTACTTATGTATATGTAACTTGTTATGACTCAAAGCTGTGGGTCAGAGACTCCTGTGTTGTCTAGGCTGCTCTTGTGGTCACACCCTCTGTTGCCTTCACCTGTGTCTTCTGCCCCCTATGTCTTTCTGCTCCTCATCTGATATTTGTGGGATGTTATCTTCAGGCCTCTGGGGTTGTTTGGGTAGTTCACCCACACCTGCAGCTGAAAGACCACCATGTGCTCTAGTAGCATTTTGTGCAGCATGGTGTACACTGTTATCATCTGCTCTGCCTTCTCATGTGTCCAAACATCTGGACCTAGCTTTCAGTACACTGAAGACACATTCTGTAGTGTTTCTGGTTGTTGCATGTGGTCTATTGTAGACCTCCTCTGCAGAGTTGGATGGTTCATGATACAGAGTCATTACCCATGGCTCAGGTAGATAACCACAGTCACCTGTTATGGGGAGTAAACACATGTGTTGTCACCATGGATATCCTCAGCTTACATGCTATATGTGTTCATAAGTTCATAGGTTCACAGGTAGGTGTTAGGCTATTGGCCCTAGGGCCTATATAAACCTAGCCAAAAAAGTACCCTGGCTTTCGCCACCCAAAAAAATTATTTTCCTGTGGCCCTGTCAATCAGAGCCACAGAAGTGATCCCCGGGGTGAATTTCCTATCTCCCATCCAATCATCAAGATTTTTCTTGAAGAGTGCTAATGAGCTTTGTTTGATATAGATAGGTAGTTTGTTCTAGAGTATGGGAAGTCTCTAGGATAGGAATCTATCCTTCCAGCATGTTCTGTTTATTGTGGTGACAAGGTTTAGGTCCCTAGACATGTAGTTCGGAGGGATTGGGATTTCTTTAAGTGGAGCATGTCCAACAACTCTGTACTTACCCAGCAGTAGTCCCTCAGGTATTTCACCTTGCTGAAATGCGGCCCTCAGTTCACTTTCCCTCCATATGGCAGCATCATGGACACTTTTGGGGTGTGTTTCTATGAGGTTATGCTGCCATCTGTTGCACACACAACCTGACAGCTGATGTATGGCCATCCCTTTCTGTTTATGTATTGGTCTGCTTCAGGATGTACTGGTGTCTTGATAGGAATGTGTGTACAATCTATTGCATCGAGTACATGGGGGAAGTTAACAATGCTGTAGAGCTGGTACATTGCAGTTATCTGCTTTATGAGGGTAGATGGAAAGTGGATGTAGTCATCCACATTTTGCTGCCAGGAAATTTGCCATGATATAACTGGCACTCCCATAGCATCTCCCATGTGTCTCTGGAGTATCCCAGATGCAATTACACCCAAGCTGAGGCACACATTGGTCAAAATTGGGATGGGATTTTCTCACAGGGTCCACATAGACATGTCTGGGGCACACATGTTACAGACAGCCTGCTCAAGCTGTCTGTTAGCCGGTATCTGCTGATTATAAGGTGCACTGACAATTGGTTTAGTTTCAGCAATGCTCTGACTCTGGGTGGCTGTCTTCTAGGGCACACATCCACAACCGCATTTATGCCTTATATCACTGCAGCCTGTTGCAGTGCATTAACTGTAGGTTGCATTTTTCTTTTTTTTTTTTGGGGGGGGGGTATTTTTACAGAATATGGCAGAATCTGTAGTAGTAGCTTTCATTCCTTGTAGCCCATATTGCATAAACTGAGGATTTCAGAAACAGAGTCAGAGTTGCAGTTTGTCACATTTAAGTTGCATTGGGTGCACACAACATGTTTTGGGATTAGGCAGACGCGCACAGAATCCATAATTATCCCACACTGAATAGTTAAGTACTCTGACTGCGTCCAGCATGTCTTCTGAAACTGCTTCCACAGCTGGTGCACTGAAGTCTTCCTTCGGCCTGTTGCACTGTCCACAACTAGCTTTTGCAATTTGGCCCTAAGCCTATTATGTTGAAGAATTGGACAGCATTTACAGGTTGTTACAATGCTCTGATTATGCATGAATAACAGGAAAATGACCAAATTTAGGACTTGCCATCAGTGTCTGTGTATCAATGTAAATATTGGTGTGTTGTCACTAAACTTTCCAAAAAAACATTTTTGAAATGGGAACTACAGATGTAACATGAAAGGGGTAGTCTATCTAGCACCTCACCAATCATGCAGTGCTTCTTATATGGGGAAGACAGAACATACATTGAAATATGGGCTATATGCACATGTTTACAATATTTGGAGGGGTGATAACACTAAAGCTCTTTTTTAAGTTCCCTTATGATCATGTGATATTAAGGGATTGATTGTGTGATGTACATTTTACTATTTAAGCTCTGGAATGTGAGGTGTACGTTTTTCTGTGGAAGGCAGTAATATTAATAGACAAAAGTACTCAAATAATAAACAGTTTGGTACAATAGATCTACGAGTGTTTTTTGCATTTTTTTAACATTATATATTTACTGACCTAAAGGATGGTATTCTTAAATCTTTCATTTGAAAGAGGTATTATGCTGGCATCACTGCTACATAAAATTAAGTACTAAAATGCATAAAATGAAGTAATGGCTATGTACCTGGGGATTCAGCTGGCTACCCCACACAAATCTGAATGGGTTTGGGCTTACCATAAAATATTCATTTGACAACTATGCTGTTATTTTTTTTTTTTAGCCTGGACATCCTATGCTTATTGTCAAGAAATGGTTAAAGTAATGAAGCCTTTTATTTCTGATCATGAAAATGATCTTATGTTTTTTTTTGTAATGGCTACTGGTCACCAGCAATGAGGATGGAAATGGAATTTGAGCCATTGCATCATGCATGGATTGTAAGAGTCCCACGCCAAGAGTAGCCCACATGTTCTGAATTTGTCCAGTATCACAGTCATACCAAACAGAAGTTACTAAGAGCTGTTACTGAAGAATGTGTAGCATAAATGACCTTGATGTCTCACTTACATGTTTGCCAAAAATGCATAAGGTTTGTTAAACAATCATTCCTTTATGGAAAGTCAGTAGAACCAATCCTGGAGGTTCTCAGTGGTGGACTTTCTATACTACTTTCATAAATCTGCAAAACCTTTAGTCTACATGGATATCCATACACGTGAATGGTAACTTTACATCAGGAATTAAAGCCAAAGGAGCAGCTGTCATAGCAAACCCATGGAGAATATGCATGAAAGAAATGGTTTTATATTCAGCTGAGTAGCTATGGG
Organism: Protopterus annectens; assembly: GCF_019279795.1. Classification (NCBI taxonomy): domain Eukaryota; kingdom Metazoa; phylum Chordata; order Ceratodontiformes; family Protopteridae; genus Protopterus; species Protopterus annectens. The sequence continues at coordinate 683,478,586 of NC_056751.1, forward strand.
CCATGGAAGTAGCTGTACCTCTGCACAGTTACATTATTACTTCAGGATCTACCTGGTGGGACCACTCATATCATACTTATTGTCTCCACACAGTTACGTTATTACTTCAGGATCTGCCTGGTGAGACCACTCATATCAAACTTATTGTCTCCGCACAGTTATGTTATTACTTCAGGATCTGCCTGGTAGAACCACTGATATCATATTTATTGTTTATTGTCTCTGCACAGTTACATTATTACATCAGGATCTGCCTGGTGAGACCACTCATATCATACTTATTGTCTCTGTACAGTTACGTTATTACTTCAGGATCTGCCTGGTGAGACCACTCATATCATACTTATTGTCTCTGTACAGTTACGTTATTACTTCAGGATCTGCCTGGTGGGACCACTCATATCATACTTATTGTCTCCGCACAGTTATGTTATTACCTCAGGATCTGCCTGGTGAGACCACTCATATCATACTTATTGTCTCTGCACAGTTACTTTATTACTTCAGGATCTGCCTGGTGAGACCACTCATATCATACTTATTGTCACCGCAGAGTTACGTTATTACTTCAGGATCTGCCTGATGAGACCACTCATATCATACTTCGTGTCTCCGCACAGTTACGTTATTACTTCAGGATCTGCCTGCTGGGACCACTCATATCATACTTATTCTCTCCGCACAGTTACATTATTACTTCAGGATCTTCCTGGTGAGACCACTCATACCATACTTATTGTCTCTGCACAGTTACGTTATTATTTCAGGATCTGCTTGGTGGACCACTCATATCATACTTATTGTCACTGCACAGTTACGTTATTACTTCAGGATCTGCCTGGTGAGACCACTCATATCAAACTTATTGTCTCCGCACAGTTATGTTATTACTTCAGGATCTGCCTGGTGGGACCACTCATATCATACTTATTGTCTCTGCACAGTTACGTTATTACTTCAGGATCTGCCTGATGAGACCACTCATATCATACTTCGTGTCTCCGCACAGTTACGTTATTACTTCAGGATCTGCCTGCTGGGACCACTCATATCATACTTATTCTCTCCGCACAGTTACATTATTACTTCAGGATCTTCCTGGTGAGACCACTCATATCAAACTTATTGTCTCCGCACAGTTATGTTATTACTTCAGGATCTGCCTGGTGGGACCACTCATATCATACTTATTGTCTCTGCACAGTTACATTATTATTTCAGGATCTGCCTGGTGGGACCACTCATATCATACTTATTGTCTATGCTCAGTTATGTTATTACTTCAGGATCTGCCTGCTGGGACCATTCATATCATACGTATTGTCTCCACACAGTTACGTTATTATTTCAGGATCTGCCTGGTGAGACCGCTCATATCATACTTACTGTCTCTGCACAGTTTTGTTATTACTTCAGGTTCTGCCTGGTGAGACCACTCATATCATACTTATTGTCTCTGCACAGTTACGTCATTACTTCAGGATCTGCCTGGTGGGACCACTCATACGATATTTATTGTCTCTGCACAGTTACGTTATTACTTCAGGATCTGCCTGGTGGGACCACTCATATCATACTTATTGTCTCTGCACAGTTACGTTATTACTTCAGGATCTGCCTGGTGGGACCACTCATATCATACTTATTGTCTCCGCACAGTTACGTTATTACTTCAGGATCTGCCTGGTGGGACCACTCATATCATACTTATTGTCTCTGTACAGTTACGTTATTACTTCAGGATCTGCCTGGTGGGACCACTCATATCATACTTATTGTCTCTGCACAGTTACGTTATTACTTCAGGATCTGCCTGGTGGGACCACTCATATCATACATATTGTCTCCGCAGTTACGTTATTACTTCATGATCTGCCTGGTGAGACCACTCATATCATACTTATTGTCTCTGTACAGTTACATTATTACTTCAGGATCTGCCCGGTGAGACCACTCATATCATATTTATTGTCTCCACACAGTTACGTTATTACTTGAAGATCTGCCTGGTGGGACCACCCATATCATACTTATTGTCTCTGCACAGTTACGTTATTACTTCAGTATCTGCCTGGTGAGACCACTCATATCATACTTATTGTCTCTGTACAATTACATTATTACTTTAGGATCTGCCTGGTGAGACCACACATATCATATTTTTTGTCTCCACACAGTTACGTTATTACTTCAAGATCTGCCTGGTGGGACCACCCATATCATACTTATTGTCTCTGCACAGTTACGTTATTACTTCAGTATCTGCCTGGTGAGACCACTCATATCATACTTATTGTCTCTGCACAGTTACGTTATTACTTCAGTATCTGCCTGGTGAGACCACTCATATCATACTTATTGTCACCGCAGAGTTACGTTATTACTTCAGGATCTGCCTGGTGAGACCATTCATATCATACTTATTGTCTCCGCACAGTTACGTTATTACTTCAGTATCTGCCTGGTGAGACCACTCATATCATACTTATTGTCTCTGCACAGTTACGTCATTACTTCAGGATCTGCCTGGTGAGACCACTCATATCATACTTATTGTCTCCGCACAGTTACGTTATTACTTCAGTATCTGCCTGGTGGGACCACTCATATCATACTTATTGTCTCCGCACAGTTACGTTATTACTTCAGTATCTGCCTGGTGAGACCACTCATATCATACTTATTGTCTCCGCACAGTTACGTTATTACTTCAGGGATCTGCCTGGTGGGACCACTCATATCATACTTATTGTCTCTGCACAGTTATGTTATTACTTCAGTATCTGCCTGGTGGGACCACTCATACCATACTTATTGTCTCCGCACAGTTATGTTATTACTTCAGATCTGCCTGATGAGACCACTCATATCATACTTATTGTCTTTGCACAGTTATTACTTCAGGAACTGCCTGGTGGGACCACTCATATCATACTTATTGTCTCTGCACAGTTACGTTATTTCTTCAGGATCTGCCTGGTGAGACCACTCATATCATACTTATTGTCTCTGCACAGTGAGCAAACCCATGGATAATATGTATGAAAGAAATGATTTTATATTCAGCTGAGTAGCTATGGACCATGGAAGTAGCAGTACCTCTGCACAGTTACATTATTATTTCAGGATCTGCCTGGTGGGACCACCCATATCATTGTTATTGTTAACTTATCCTGCAGTAAGCTTGAGCTGTAGCTGCTACTTCAGTAAATCAAAGCTATCTTCATGTGTTTATTCATGTTAACTTTGGGGAGTTAGCATTTGAAGGAATTTATGGTACCTTATGATTCCATTGTTAGTGGTGGTTATTCAGTCAATGAAGTCACTTAACCCTACAATGGAATAAGTACTTCTTTTGAGGGTTTTATTGTCTTTCTCTCTACAGTGTAATTGTAAACTGCACTGGAAAGTTTGTACTTTGAAATTGCACTGGTATATTTCATTAGTGCAAAATATGATGAAAAAATGCTTATAATCATTGAAAGTATGCCAGAATTATGTTTCTATATGCAGTAGCCATGAGCGATGAATAGAGGATTTCATTAAGTAGAAGCCTTTTCCACTGCTTGAGAGAATGTTTGATAGCTCTACTATATTTTTCTGAGTATGAGCTACTGAAGAATTCTATAGCCTGTTCACAGTGATGTAAATAATGACTATGTTAAATTATTCTTAATCCTTTTCTATTTCAAAATGCCCCTAATTTTGGCAGTTGGAAGTGTGATAGAGTTATACAATACCTTACAGAGATCAATCAAGTATATTTTGTTATGTGTACAATAAAGTCATCAATAACCAGGATGTCTTTGGGGTTACTATTATAATATATTTGATTTCAGGTAGAAGAGATAATAAACATACATAGTATTCCTTTTTAAATGCCTTGAAAATTTTTTATGGAGTCTCTCCCACCACCCCTCTGATAGTGCATAGCATCAAATCATAACCATTTCTGTGAAAAAGTGCTTTCAACGATCCAGGTGTACTAATCCCTCTAATGTGCTACAAGTGACCTCTCCTTCTCCCTCTGCCCTTCCTGTTCAGAACAATCCCTTCACATCTCACTGACATGATATTGTATGGTAATATAATCTCTCCAGTCTATCCTGGTCTCCGATGAGAAAAGTTATAGTTCCTTTTCCCTTTGACCATATTCATTTCACTCCATCCCAATGATCTTTCTGGCAGCTGTCCTCTGAATTCTGTCTACCTGCCTGATGTCTTTTTCTTTATGTGGCCTCCATAACTGCATGCAGTACTAAGTGTATGATCTAACAAAGGTCCTGTATAGTGAAAGCATTACTTCTTTGCTTCTGGAATCTATCCTCCTTAAGACAGGTATCCATATATCCAGTAGTCTAGCTCAGAGGGTTAAGGTTGTACCTGATTGGTAGGCTTCATCCTTTACTCTTGGGGTTGATTTCCTCAGTTTTCACATGCAAATTATATGACTGACCAAATTACTTAACTACCCAGTGTGCTATAAACTCACCACAAGAAGGGAACACATGTATCCAGTGGACTTAACAATGTAACAAGCACATGAGTAAACATGCCCCTCAGAACTCTCTTTCCCAGTTCCCTCTCACTCTGTTTTCCAATAGTCCTGTCCAGGTGTGACAAACTGATCTAGATCCTTTTTCAGTTTGTTGCCATCAGTTTAACTCCTCCCAGCTGAAACATAATCCCTGGATTCATAGGTTCATAGGTTCATAGGTTCATACTAGGCTATCTGCCCTAGGGCATTTATAAGCCTAGCCAGAATGTGTTTGGCTTTCGCCACCCATTTTAAATTTATTTTGCTATGCCCTTTTTCGAGGTTAGTATACTGTGCCTCTGTCTAACAGTGACACAGAAGTGATACCCGGAGTAAACCTACGATCTCCCATCCACTCATCAAGATTCCTCTTGAAGAGAGTCAATGAGGGACTCTGCCTAACCTGGACTGGGATTTTATTCCAGAGTGAAGGGAGCCTCTGGGTTATGAATCTGTCCCTCCAGCATGTCCTATTTATTTCAGTGCTGAGGTTCAAGTCTCTCGAGCACGTAGCTTGATGGGATTTGGATTTTCTGAGGTGCAGCATGTCCATTAATTCCGAGTTGGACATGGCTTTATACGTCAGGCACAGATCGCCTCTGAACAGGCGGTATGCCACTGAGTAGAGCTGGAGTTTCTTTAACCGGGCAGCATATGGCATCTGTTTGAGCCCTTTGATCCTCTTGGTGAGGTACTTTTGGGGTCGGCATCTGTTTGAGCCCTTTGATCCTCTTGGTGAGGTACTTTTGGGGTCTTTCCAGTTGCTGCAGGTGTCTGGTAGGGTACATCCCAAAAGGGGCATTGTACTCAATTATGGGCCTGATGAGGGATGAGTAAAGAGGCATGATGACCTCCCCTGATCTAGATGTGAATCCCTTCATGATTAGGTGGGCTATATAAAATGTTTTTCTAACCACTTTGGCCACGTGGTTGTCAAATGAGAGATTGCTATCAACTTGGGTCCCCAGGTCCCTAATTACTTCTTCTGTACTTAATGGATTACCACATATGTGGTAATTTGTGGGCGCTTTGTTTTTGCCAGAGGGGATGACTATACATATTTTGGCATTTAGCTTGAGTCCATGGCTCTAGCACCAGTTGTCTGTTTCTATGAGGCCCTTTTGGAGGATGCTTGTGTCGGCTGGAGAGTCGATTATGGCGCCCAGTTTGCAGTCATCTGCAAACTTGGTCAGCCACAGTCCTTCCGTGTTGGCCTGTACCTCCGAGAAATATATACCGAACAAGAGAGATTCCCAGGACTGAGCCTTGTGGGACACCACTTGTAACTGGTTTGGAGTCTGACATGGCTCCAGCAATTCTAACCATGTGGGTTCTGTCCTTGAGCCAGTTTGCAATCCATCTAGTGACATAGGGGTTTATATTTAAGCTGATGAGCTTATCTATAATGCCAGAGTGGAGTATTGTATCGAAGGCTTTTGTGAGGTCCAGGTAGGCTGTGTGGACCACCTTCCCCTCGTCAATGGCCTTGGTGACTGTTTCAAAGAAATCAACCAGGTTTAAGAGTCAGCATCTGCCCTTAACAAAGCCGAACTGGGTAGGATCCAGTGTCTGTAGGTCCCCAATATCTTTATTTATGAGGTCCATGATGATCTTTTCCATAGCTTTGCAGACCAAGCTAGTCAGGCTTATGGGGCGATAGTTTCCAGGATCCATTGAGGCACCACCTTTAAGGAGAGGGACCACTGTTGCTGTACGCCACTCTTTGGGCACATATCCTGTAGTAAGGCTGAGATTGAACAGTAGTTTTATGTTTGGGTTTAGCTCTTCTTGGAGTTCATGTAGGTGGTCTTAGTGCAGTACTTTGTATTGATTTGCACTGAAACTCCTGCTCAGGGGGCAAAGTTGGTAGGGGAGGGGATGGTAAAATGGTTACGATCTTTACCTCACAGATGCAAGGTGCCAGGTTTGATTCTGTCCTTCAGTTATTGGTGAGGCTTGTGATCTGCAGACTGATAGCCAAGTATTTACCTATGAACTTCATTCCTGCACACTTGTTCACGCTTTCCAAGTTCTGTGCTAGATTCTTCCCAACATCCTCCACTGATTAATCTATTGTAGTATCATCATCAGGCAGGATGATACTGTTCTGTATTCTGACCAATATGTCTGTATAAGCACACTTAAAAACATTGAGCCTGGACAGACCCCTATGCTACTCCATTAACCACAATCCTAATTCCCTTAATGATGATCACAGTACATCTCAGATCAACCTTCTGTGTCAGACCTTTTAAACATGGAGTCATCCAGGTCTCATTCTTAACCATAAGTCAACCTTTTCTGTCAGCCTTCTTTTGGGACAGATTCAAATTCCTGACAAAAGTCCAAGTAGTCTACATATATTGGTACTGTTATGTCATGTTCACTTTTAACCCAGACATTAAACTAAATCTTTTTTTTTTCTTTTTTTTTCTTTTTGCCAGCTGCTTCTGTCCATGCACTCATGGTGTCTGTCATCCTGGAGATTCGTATGCTCCAGAATTCCTACCAGCCTTTCCCTCAGCATTCTCTTCATGCCTTTTCTTGTCACTGTTAGGCCTTCAGTTGCCTATATTGTTTTCTGTCCACCTCCACCTCCCCTGTAAAACAACATCGCATTTACTGTCTTCTAGTCATCAGGCACTTCTGCACTAGCCAGCGATCCATCAGCAGATATGATAACATACTGGCAGATTTCTGAGGACCCTGGGAGTTATCACATCTTGTCGCGGAGTTTTGCCTTCCTTAAGGATAGTCATTTCTCACTACTTCCTTCCTCTGTATCTTAGAGTGTGCCTGCTGTTCTCACTAGTATGGTACCCTTTCCTTAATGTTCGTTACGAAAGCTGAAGTAAAATATTAGTTCAGTATCTCATTTTTCCCAGACTACTACGATCTTACTCTCAAATGTGCTCGGGCTAGCCAGTTCTGCACTCGTTTCTTTCTTTCTATTACCTAAACATAATTTTCTTCTTCTGTCTTGCTTTAATGGGAGGTCTGGGTTAGGTATTAGGTATTAGCTATTAGGATGCTCTAGTTCTTATCCCTGCCAGCCATGAGTTGTCAGATGATGTTCTACACATATTGAGGGAGGCCACAAAACCCAGCACTAGAAAGTCCGATATAGCTAAGAGGACTTGACTCAAGCTAGTCTCAGATGTTTTTGGTCCTCTCTTACTTGTCAGACCCCTTTAAAGCAGTTCTATGCTATACTTCTATAAAGGTGCATGTCTTGACCATATCTGACTTCCTGCCACTAAAACCCTCTGCATTCACACAGCTGCCTATGAAACACTTCTTCAAAGGTGTACTTCACCTGAGGCCTCCCAAAAAAGAAATAGCACCACCTTATGACCAATTTTGTGTGAAAAAATAACCTTGCCACAATTTCAGTTAGCAGCATCCACCCCTTCAAACTGTGTCCTAGAAGACTGCTTTTTTGGCGGCCTTGACCATGGCTAGATGGATTATCTGATCTCCAGGCTGTCATGTGTTGTTCCCAGTTTTCCATAAGAATAGCGTCAGTTTGTGCACAAATCCTACCTTCATCCTCAAAGTGGTTTCTGAACTCTCCCTCAGTCTAAAATACATATAACAGTGGTTTTCTCTCTCTTCACAGAACAAGGGAGAGAGATTTAACATTATCTTGTAACAGTGCTTTTCTCTCTTCACAGAACAAGGGAGAGTGATTTAACATTATCTTGAAACAGTGCTTCTCTCTCCTCACAGAACAAGGAAGAGAGATTTAACATTATCTTGATATGTACAGAAACTCGAACATTATCTGTCGAGACATAAACTAAGTAGAAAATCAGACCAACTTTTTGTTGCCTTTGCAAAGAGAAAAAAAAGCAAGCCTTTCAGCAATCTCTAAATGGATTACCAACTGTATTATATCATTGCCACCACCATAGAAAATAAATACCCGATATAGTAAAACCTCCCTCTACTATGGGCACAACTGCCACCACAGCTTTTCTTAGAGTCGTCTCCACACAGGCTATTCTTCGAACAGCCACCTGGTCTTCTGTCCACATCTTTGCCAAATACTACAAATTATGAGTCATGTCCAGGGCCAGGTCAGCCTTTACCTCAGACATCCTGCAGTGTCTGGTGTTCCCTATTCCTGTTTTTGGCCAGTCACCCATTTCTAGTTTAGGTTTGGAAGTCAATTCAAGAGTCAGGACTGCAAAGAACAAAGTAGTATTGTGTTAGAAACTTTTTTATAATTGTAAATGTTTAAGTAGATTTACTGGTGTGCTACTAGTTTCATCTCTTCAATTACATTCTTATGAGCCTAGGCCTGTGTTGGGCAACTCCTTCCCTTCCACTCTGTTCTCTTCTCCTGATGTCCCTCATGCAGCCCTTCTTGGTGGGTGGGACCACACTGGCATGATTATTGTTCTAGAGCCTAGGCAACTGTGGCTTAACCTGAAGATGACTCCATCTGCCTACCCTTTATACCGTGGACATCCTCTCATCATTTAGGTAGAGAGTCCATCACACTAGGCGAGGGAAAATGAAAGCTCTGGTAGTTTGGCTGCTCTTTGGGCACCAGAAGACAGAAATCCCAAGAGACAGTATTGCAACAGAGATTCTACTAGAAAATCCACAATTTAAGGAAGTGCCTAACACAACTGTATCGTTATCCTTATAAATAAATATCAGCTTATAACTGTTCAACCTTGAAAACAGAGCTCAAAAGGAAACCTAAAAGCTGATTCCAGAGAATCAAACAAAGGCAAATGTGCAGTGGTGAATGCAACAGGCATATGTATGGTTTTATAATAAACTGTGAGTTTCCAAGTCACCTGAAAGTAAATGTTCTGTCTGAGTTTTTCTTCCTCACCCCAACAAGGAATGCAAATCTTCCTGTCTGAATGTTATGCTATCTGTTCAATTGGTAATTACAGTTTGTTAAACTGACCTGTATTACTTCCTCCTCTCATTCTGTATCTGTTTTAAACCAGGATGCTGTGTTGTCTTCAAAATGGGAAAAATATAACTACAGACATAATGAACTCTACATTTTCAATTAAGAAGTGTACTGCTCCCGCCCCAAAATAAAAGTACATCTCTGGAAAAATTCAGCTCAGAGGATGATGTGGAGGTTTATTTGGAAGCATTTTAGAGATATACTGCTAGAAAAAGTAGCCCCAAGCCAGGTACTGTCCCCATATCTAACTGGGGACACATTAAAGGCATACATGAAAGTTAAGGATTCTGATGCTCCCAACTATCAGAAACAGAAATCGGAAATCTTAGTTGACGTTACCTGAGGCACAGTCACTTAAATTTAACAGCTTAGTTTTCATTATAGACAGACCAGTCAGGTCAGAGATGGCTGATTTCATACTTTTTTTTTAATTTTGGTTAGAACTTCGTGTAAATAATGTAATTACAATTTTAAAACTCTTGGCTGCAGATACATTTAGAAGTTCAGTCCCAATCAACTTAAAAAATGGGTGCAGCAGAGTGGCCAATCTTCTGAACAGCTAGTTGATTCAGTAGAAAGTCTGTTGTTAACTGAACCTGCAAATCTCAAGTTAAATTTACACATACCAGGGATTACTAATAATCCTTTACTTAGGTTTTAGCCTACACAGAAGAAAAATGTTGCTAGCTGCGTTGCTTGTTTTAAAATTTCTAGAAAATGGTACATATGAAGTACTACACTATTAACATCAACAACCTGAATAAACCGGAAAATAAATGTTCTGAAGTCTTGTACAGACTTCAGACCAGTGACAAGTGGAGTACCATAGGGTTCAGTCCTGGGATCTCTCCTATTTGGTATCTTCTTCTCTGAAGTATAGGCTAACACAGAAGGTCTTTGGCTAATGAAGTTTGCAGATGACTGCAAACTAGGAGCCATAATCGAAACTCCTAACGATGTGGACATCCTACAAAAGGGCCTCACTGAGACAGATGCCTGGTGTCAAAGCCATGGCCTCAAGCTCAATGCCAAAAAGTGTTTTGTCATCCCCTTTGGTAAAAACTCTGTACCCATGAACTACCACATAGGCGGTAGGCTACTTAACACTGAAAGTATGATAAGAGACCATGGGACACAGGTGGACAGTAGTCTCTCTTTTGATAATCACATCACCACAGTAGTCAGGAAATCCTTCTACATGGCACACCTCATCACAAAAGGTTTCTCATCCAGGAAAAAAGTAGTCTTTGTTCCCCTCAACTCGTCACTCATTAGACCCAGTGTAGAGTACAATGCCCCTTTTGGTATGTACCTTACAAGACATCTACAACAACTGGAAAGGTCACAGAAATACCTCACAAAGATGATTACTGGCCTCAAACAGATGCCCTATGCAGACTGTCTCAGAAAACTCCAGCTTTACTCCATTGCATATCGCCTACTCAGAGGTGATCTCTGTCTAACATGCAAATCTATGTCAAACCCAGAGCTATTGGACATGCTCCACTTAAAGAAATCCCAATCCCTCTGAGCTACATGTTCTAGGGACCTCAACCTTGTCACCAAAATAAACCGAACATGCTGGGGGATAGATTCCTGTCCAGATACTTCCCATACTCTGGAACAAACTACCTATCTATATCAAAGCTCCTCATTAGCACTCTTCAAGAAAAATCTTGATGATTGGATGGAAAATAGGAAATTCACCCTAGGATCATTTCTGTGGCTCTGCTCGACAGGGCCACAAGAAAACAATTTTCTTGGGTGGCAAAAACCAACATCTAAGTCTTAAAACTTCAAATGTTATAATATCAACCCCTATTCAGCGAACGATGAAATAGCGAAGCTGCAGAACACCAAATATTTTCCTAGGGAAAGTATTTGATGGGCCATTTCTGCGGCTTTGCTATTTCCTCGAATGTGATGCAAAGTTGACAGACCGGGTTAAGATAAGTGTGCGAACGGACCGAGGTAAGGTGAGTGTGCGATAGTTAGGGACCTTAGGGCTAGGGAGCGAGTAAGGTGAGTGTGCATTAGTTAGGGACCTTAGGGTTAGGGAGCAGGTAAGGTGAGTATGCGTTAGTTAGGGACCTTAGGGTTAGGGAGCGGGTAAGGTGAATGTGCATTAGTTAGGGACCTTAGGGTAAGCATTGGGTTAAGGTAAGTGGATAGCTAGTAGTGTATGTATGGTTTAGTGTAGGGCACTATGAAGTGTGTATGTGTGGATTATGTATTTTGGTGTGCTTGTGCTGTGTGTGTGTATTCTCTGAACAGCAAATTTTTTCCCTTGGAAAAAATTTGCTGTTCTGAGCATTCGAGTATATCACATTTCGAGATTCCAAGGTCGAGCTTATGGTGTTCGACATTGTAGAATTTCAATAATGTGATATAGACCCCCCCTTTGTACTATGCTTATATTGGTCCTAGGGCCAATAGCCTAGTATCTACCTATGAACCTGTAAGAAACTAAAATTTCTGTAGAAAGTATACTTGTAAAGGAAGTTAAACCTTCAACAGAATGTACTGAAGTCAAAGTATGTGAGGCAGATCATTGTCTCACAAGCAAGTAGAATTAATTTTTACGCATGAGTAAATAAACGTTGCCTGGCAGAACCAATTTAATGTAGTACAATGGATCTACCTGACAACATCGACAGTGCATAACACCGACAACGACATCACCAACACCACATAATCGACAGTTCACAAACACGACACCTCATACACTCAACACATTATAACAACAACCAACAAACAAAACAAATCCCCTGTCCAAAAACCACACACACAACACAAGCACACCAAAATCCTAACAAACACTAAACCTTACATACACAACTATCTACAACCCTAACTGAAACCCTAACCCTAAGGTCCGTCACTATCGCACACTCACCTAACCCGCGCCCTAACTCACTTAACCCACCCCTAACCCAAAAAATATCACTACTGCACCCTTACCTAACCTGTGCCCTAACCCTAACTCACTTAACCCACCCCTATCCCTACAGACCGTCAACATCGCACACTTACCTTACTCGCACCCTAACGTCCGTCACTACTGCATACTTACACATCCTTTCCCCATCTCGGTGTTCTCCGCGTCGGTGTTTTCATCCGTCGGTCTTCTGACTTGTCGATCTTCTGGCGTCGGTGATTTCGTTGTCGGTCTTCTCATCTGTCGATGTTCTCAGGTAGACCCAGTACAATACAGACAATATGCCTAGTGAGAAAGTAAACTGGAAACCATAACAAATACCCTAATCCTAATGCTAAGCAGTTAAGAATTCCAAAAATGAATGGGACAGACTGATGAGGTTATAAGGTTTTGCCATTACTTCAGAAAATTAAGTAGCATGTCTAAATCTGTGCTAGGTTTTTGTCTAGTTTGGACCTAAGCAAAGGCCATGGGTAAATTCTAATGACCCCAAAATAAAACTAAGGAAAAATGGCATTTTCAACACTAGATGGACTGTTCCTTGACTGGCTTTCGCAGTTTGTTCTCCATGGAGCAAAAGCAACATTCCTAAAGCTGGTGGGTAAAATTCTTAGTCCTCATTCCAGATTTCATCTACATGATGAAGTAATATTTCTGAAGACTGGTAAAGTCATCTCCTTAAACTTCATGTTCCTTAAGGTTCATTGCATCAAGCTGGATTTACTGCTAATACACCAAAGTGGAAGTCATGCACGACAGAAGCCTGCTTTTTGGGTTATGCAATAGGCTGAGGGGAAGCAAAATCAGAGATTAAGAAAATAACACCATTACAAAAATGTCTCAAGCCAAAAACTAAACCAATTAAGACTTTTTGAAGCTCGAGTAGCTATAATCATAACTTTATTCTTAATTCCAATTTTTTTCTAGCATGGCTTGCTCTCAACTAACCTGACCAAGGGTTAGGCTCCCTTGAAGGTGCATCATAGACTTTTGAGGTGAGATTTCTGTCTGACTTACCACAACTTTAGAGACCTTCTGGAACTGCTATATATCTGCAAGTTCATTATCTTCACCAGTACTAGAAAGACGGAATAAATCTTCCCCAACAGATAAATAAAGCATAGTGGATGGAAACGTTTACAATCCAGCATCTCACAGACCTCTGGAATAAGCTACCTCTGCATGCTATGCAGTGTGAGTCACTATGTGCATAATGCAGGTGAGCTGATGAGTAATCACACTTAGGGACTGACTGGTATGGCCCTCTTGGAAAAGGACATGTGGGAGGGTACTGGCAATGCATGAATGGTCATAAGACATAGTGACCTTGGAATATCTATGAAATCTGTGAAGCAGAGTAAAGCACAGGACTTTAGCAACTAAAAGTTATGCTGTGTTCAGATGTTCTTTGAGTACAGTGATCCTTCTGAGATAGGCATAGGCACAGTCTGATCTCAGGCTATAGTTGAGGATAAACATTCTTCTCATATTTAAGAAGAAAACTCAGCAGAACTGAAATGTTATTCAGCTACAGAGAAAACGCCACGTCATACAATATGCTACCACCATCCTGAATATGATTTATTGGGTAGGGAATTTGTGTTAATCACTCGCTATGCTCCTCTACAACGGTTCTTCCATCAAAAGGATAGCAAAGCAAAACTATCTAGATGGACTTTAATATTCTAACTTTATAATTCTGAAATTCAGCATTATCCAAGCTACAGTCACTTCAATGTGCATGAGCTGTCTTACGTTTTCGTTCTTTCGATACCGCCAGAACTACTGACTTCAATGCTGGGCGAGTCATTTAGAATAGTAAATACTGAGCCTGGGAAGTACACTCCTTATTGTAGTGCTGTGTCTGCTATTTATACAATAATCAGGGTTGTTGTTACTAAAAGGAGTGTTACAGAATAAAAATATTGTGTCTTAAATAACCAGGAATCAAGCTTTTATCACAAGAATACCATAACATAACATGGCCTCAGCATCTGAAATGCCAATCAGTAATAGTTAAAAAAATTCTTTGGTAGCAAATGTCACTGTAATTATGTGTGTGTGTGTGTGTGTGTGTGTGTGTGTGTGTGTGTGTGTGTGTGTGTGTGTGTGTGTGTGTATATATATATATATATATATATATATATATATATATATATATATATATGTATGTATATATATATATATATATATATATATATATATACACAAAGGGTGATCCTTATTGCAAACACTGCTATTTCTAGAGTGATAAACCTCCCATTAGATAACACCATTTTGGAAGTAAATGGTAAAATATTTTTCAATTTGGATCTCAGATCATAGTCCCACGATTTGGAATTATATACTAAAAGTAGATATACTACATTGCTCACAACTTAGTGAAAACAATAAAAGAAAAACCTAATATTTAATAATAACACAATTGCTGAAATTTCACAAATGCTATACAACAGGTGCAACAGGACATAATTATTGGTAATTTCATTGATGATGTTTTTGTTTTTGATAAGACAAACAGAAATGCTATTTTAATAGCCGCGTATCAGTCACTCAAAGTGACTGGATCAATGCTAAGTTGAAAAATAACACCTTTCAAATTGATGGGCATGTATTTTCAGATAAATGCATATCAGCAAACCCAAATTAGTGAAAACAAATAAAAATACATTTCCTCCAAATGACCTCATGACAAAAAGAAGTTTACTGGATATAAGAAGTTACACTTCTAGATGCATACTGATGTTGACTACCATAACAGGGACACTGAGAATTTTATTTAAGAAATGATCACCCTAGATATTAACATAAGTGCACAATCAAGCAATGAGAAAGATTGTCTAATGTCATATTAAATGCTGGCTTGTTATATTCAAAGGAAATGGACTCTACTAACAATAGATGCTAGTCTGGTTACGCTGGTTGCTATAGCACTATATAAGCTTTATTACTATTCTAGGCCAGTTTCCAATGCAAGTATAATTTGAGAAATGTTATTTACAGACTGACAAATAGATGTTTATTTTATTTATCCTTTGTTGACTAGTTTAGTCACATTAGGCTAGTAGCCCCTTTTCAGATGAGACCCAAGGTGGTGTTTATACTACTAGGGGAAATTTGGCTAGTCTCTCAAGGAATGTCCCCTACTCATCATTGTTGTGAGTGAGACCCATTTTACAGGAACACTTCCTGTTTCTATTCCAGTTACAGAGGTGGCTCAGAGAAATAGGGAGTTAGATGGAGTAAAAAAGAGATGATGGAGTGGTGAAAGAAATGCCAGAGAAAACAAACGTAGAAACCAGAGAATGTGTGCATAATTCTGAGGACATATTTCAAAGAAATCTGTCTGATGGAGACGAGTCAGCAAATGATGGATGTATAATTACAACCTTTCAGTAAGGAGGGTTGTGGGATGATTTACGTAAAGAAATGGTGGTGCACTGTAAGCCAGAGAATGAAGATGTTTCTTGGGGGTCATTATGGAGAAAATACAACATGAGGATGCAGAAACAATCCTAAAGAGTAGTGGTGAGATGGAAAAGAAAACTTTAAAAGAAGGCAAAAGTGGAGTAGCTGAAAACGAGGCAGAAAAAAATGAAAAATGGAAGTATGTCATAAGGATTCAAAGTAAAGAAGACAAAGAAATGGTCAGGAATGAAGTGTGGGACAATTTATTAACTCCTTTGGATCTAAAAGCACATGAGGTAAGAATATTTATTCTTATTAACAAAGAGATATTTTGTGACATTATATTTAAGTCTGTTTTTTCAATGGAAACTTTTCTTGAAGAATATGACAAAAAGAAAGACTGTAACCCATGGAATCTTCATGTGACAAAAGCATTTAACAGAGAACCAAAAAAGAAAATTAATGTCCAATTTTAGAGACTTTGAAAGAACATTTGAAAACTTTATGTAAAGAAATACTAGACATTTTGCAAAAGTTTATGGCAAAATGGGTTTATGGACTGGTGGCTGTGATTATAATGTGGTAAAAATAGAAAGTGAATAAAATTACACATATACCAAGCATAATAAGTGTGAAGGGGAACAGATGTGTTGTAATGTACTGGGACAACCCAAAACATGTTTTTTATAAATAACTGTGACAAAAGAAAAAGGTTGTGGTTATATTTGCGGGGAAATGCGACATGAAGCAAAAGTGTGAAATGAAATGTAAATGCAATAAAATAGTGTATCTGCAAATGAATTACAAACATGAAAATAAGAGCAAGAAAGAAAAAAAGATAAAAGAAAATGTACAAAAGTAGGAAAAAATAGAAGAAAAATAGACGAGAACAAATAATAAAGAGGACATAGAAGAAGGCTTTGAAATGAGTGATGAAGGAGACATAAACTGGGAGGCAGTAAAAAAATATTGGCAAAAGGGTAAAAGAAAGAAAAAGAAAATTTAAAAGGATAAGTACAAATGAAAACAAAAAGGAAATGGTTAAAAAGGAATATGTACAGCTAATGATGGGGGGTGTTTTAATGTTTAACACTTCTGACTCATAAACACCAGGCACAGTGTTTGATTTTCACCTTTGGAGGGAATTGACTAGATGTAGAATGCCCTATTAAGAAACTAGCCTAGTAATTAGCTATGACCTTATGAAACCATGAATATAAGGAGAAATGAAACATTTAGAGTGCTTTCTGTACATGTAACTAGTATCAAGAATATAGTAAGAAGAATATGGGTTTAGAGTGCTGTAATACATGTGATATAGATGTGCTCTTGCCTTTAGTTTTGTTTTGGTTATTTTTACTAGATAATATAGACATAATTATATTAGAAGACACATGTTTTTTAACAAAGAAAGATTACAAACATGGAAACTATGGGGAGGAAAGATAATCTAGAATTAGGGAAATGAGGAATGTTCTGTAATAGCCATATTCTGTAGAAATACAATAAAGATATTAGATGTAATTTTAGAAAAAAATGGGTGGGTTAACCATTGTGGATTTAAAAAAAAACAAGTATACAGAACTATAACATTATATGTTTATATTAATTTCAAAGAAAGGGAAAATGAATTTCATCAGATTTTAGACTATGTAGTGATAAATGTGAATATTATAATAACAGGAGACTTTTATATGATTTAAGAGTCAAGTTTAAAAAGAAAGGAAATGATATAAGGAAAAATGTTAGACGTTAAAAGATGTACAAAAGTATGTATAAAACTGAAATAGATTGTTTTATAGTATCAGAAAGTTTGGATACAGGAGAAGGAGACATAGTCGAATCAGGATTTTCTGATCATCTTGCAATATGGCTAGAGATAAAAGAAAACAAGGAATATATAAAATAGGCAAAGGAAAAACAATAAATGAGAATAGTAATTAGTAATACAGTTATGGAAAGATTATATTACTATGAGAACATTTTATAAAAATTGGTCTAAATGGTGAATGATATTTAAGGAAAAATATCAGAAATGTTTTTTTATATTGACAACATGATGTGAGGAAAGTAGAGAAATTAAAATATAAAATAACTTATAATGCAGCATTCTGAAGATTTAGAACATAATGATAGAAAGTACTTTGACAAAGTAAAAGAATTATATTTATTTATTTACATTTATTTACATTTGTTAACCGGGAAAGTCCGACTGGACACAGGTCCTTTTTCAGCAGAGGTCCAGGGAGAAAAGCTCCCATTACTAAGCATAAAATAGAAATACCTTTGGTTTTGACAATAATAAAAAATTACAGGATTGGATGGCTTGTAAAACAGAGCCATAGATGTTGGGAAACAATGAATAATACACAGCAGACAGCAATGGCAATACAAACGTAAAAATCCATAGGTTTTGACCACATTTCAAAATCCAAGGATTCAGATATTTTTTTTTAAGAATGAGCCTTGGATGTTAAGTAACACAATTAAATGGATGCATCAGTCACAATTTCTATGATTTGAATCCTTAATATGGTTGACAATGTTAGCCTGAGTCAATAAAGGGTGTGGAACAGAAGGAAATTAGTATTAATGTTTGCTAAGAGAAGGGAAGAGACTGGAGATCTGTTACTGAGATTATTAGATTATGAGTGTGGTTGGGGAAGAGTTGAGTAGATACAATACTTTTGGGTGAATTACCCTGGGCTGGAGCAGGAGCATAGCCATGAGTTTATTAGATAGGCTCTTAGAGTTTGTTTAAACTGTGGTAAGTAGAGCTGAGATACTATATTGTTGGGTAGTGTGATCCATGTTTTGGCTATGTAGTTAGAGAAAAGTGATTCACCAGCTGTGTTGGTAGCTTTTGTGGTCTGTAATAGTAGTTTATTGCATGAGTGAAGGGGGCTGTTATATGAGAGTGGCAGTATTAGATTTTGTAGAGCTGGGGTTTTATCAGGTTTGTGCAAGATTTTATGAAAAAAAGTGATTTGGTTATATAGAGGAGGAGGTTGGAAAGTTCGAGCCAGTTCATTTGTTTCAGAAATGAACAATGCTGAGACCTGAAAGGGGCATCAGAGGTAAATGTTGTTAATTATAGCAAATGTCAAGTTGTGTGTGTGTGTGTGTGTGTGTGTGTGTGTGTGTGTGTGTGTGTGTGTGTGTGTGTGTGTGTGTGTGTGTGTGTGTGTGTGTGTGTGTGTAATAGTAGATTTAGCTTGGTTAGTGAACAATTATTTATTTCTGTAGAGCGTTCCCAGTTTTTTATGTCCTTTCTTTATAGTCTGAGAGATGTGAATGTCAAATTTCATGCTGCAATCAATTTCAACCCCAAGAAGTTTAGCGTGGGTAACAGGGGTGATGGTGGTTTTATTTGTGGAAATGATGTTAAAAGGTGGGTTCAAGGAAGGGTAAGTAGTTGGGTGGAACAGGAGAAGTTTAGTCTTGTTAGAATTAAAAATTAGCTTGGTATTAGTGAGCCATGTTTAAATGATAGGAAGGATTCTTGTGTAATAGTATGGCGCAAGCATATGGAAGCAATCAAGAAAACGTACAATAACTATTATAAAACCAAAGATATTTTTACAAGGAAAAAAAAAGTATTGATTTACTAAAGCAGATTAGTAAAGGAAGATGGTAGTGTAATGAGAGAAATATCTAAAAAGAAACAAGAATCAGTAGCACGGGTAAGGTAGCTCTCCATAAGATTTAATTAGCGCTTTCGTCTTGAAATTCCAAATAATTCCTCAGTTACAAAATAACCATTTCACATAGTTTAAATACCAAGTAACAGTCACCTGATACTAAAAAAATGCAAACACAATACCCCGGATTTACTAATCTTCCATGCAGGACTAATCAAGTCCTGCACGGAAGTGGCAGTTTAGGAGGAGGATGGCAGCACGCCATGCATATTAATGAAGGCACGCTGCCTGACCTCCTAATCCTACATAGAGCATGGACGAGTGCAGGGAGCATGTCTGAGAGCAGAGCTCTCAGAATAAACACACTACAGCAAAGTAGAACAGCAGAAACTGTAAATAAATGAGTGAGACCACTCACAGGTGTCGGCATATCCCCACCAACAGTCCCCTATGTGTACAACAGGAACAGTACATATAAATAAAACGAGAAATCCTTTTATTTTTTTTTAAAACCCCAAGTACAGCTAACCATAGGTGCGTGGGTTTGCCCATCACTTAGCTATGGTTAAAGCAGTTTAAAAGGATGAAGAGGATAACTAGGAAGATTTATGTAAATGAACCAACACAGCAATAGTGTAGTGGTCAGAGCATCTGCGTAACACGCAGGCATTCCACATTTGAGTCCCACCACAGCACATGCCATTTTCCATGTGAAATCTGTATATGAACTTATTTTTGCTTTATAACCTATGAAATAACATTTAAATGTGAACTGGAGTACTGCATTAAATGCACATGTGAAGTGTCAGTGTCATAATGAATAAGGCACTAGTAAGCAGGTTTAAGCACAAATAAGCAGTAGTAAGCATATATAAGCACTATTAAGTGTGTTTAATTGCGTTTGCGCAGGGTTAAGCATTGCCTGCACAGATTAAGCAAAGGAAAAGCTAACTGAATGTTAGAAACTGTAACCAGAGATTAGCATTGCTTAGCTCCGCCCAAAACCACGCACACCCGCTTACAACTGCTTTAAAGTGCCTTAATCACTCTGTAACCAATGGTCCGTGTTCTGCCCAGCAACAAAATAAACAGCTACTGCACGGCTCAAACTCAGGACCCTGTACATCACAGTCTCAGTAGTTAACCACTAAGCCATCATAGCAATGTATATAAATGAGGTATCAGCAAACTAATCCTCACCACAGGAAATTCAATCCAAACATGAACTGAATTTATGTACAGTGTGATGTTGTATAACCTGCCACAGAACATAAATATGTGAACTGGAGTACTGCAGTAAGCCAAGATTTGAGGTGTTATTGTAATAACGTGTAGAAGTCCCCAGGTCCCCATACAGTGTATGTACACATGAATCATGGATACCAGACACATATATAACCTGTAATGAAGAATAAATCACTGCCAAACAGCAAATATAGTTCCTTCAAATTCAGTGTATATGCCCATCTGTTGCTGTAGAAGAAATGGGCAGCTATGGACCTTCCCTAAACCCTTCCTGCACATCCCTGGCTATTTTCCCTGCTATCCTTCCCTCTTTGTGCCCCTTTTTCAACACTTTCTTATCAACCCCGTTTTCTTTTCATTTAAAGAAATTAGCATGTTGGTAAGTGGGTGTAAGCACTTTTAAGCAGCAGTAAGCAGGTTTAAGATTGTTTGCATGGGGGTAAGCTATGCCTACACAGGTTGAGCAATTTAGAAGCTAACTGAGTATAAGAACCTGTAACCGGAAGTTAGCAGTGCTTAGCTCCACACAAACCCACACAAACCCACTTACAATTATTTAAAGTGCCTTAATCACTCAGTATCCAACCATCAGTGTACTGCTCAGCAACAAAAACAACAGCCTCTGCAAGGCTTAAACCCAGGACCCTGCACACCATAACCAAAGTGATTTACAACTAAACCATGGCAGATATACATAACCCTAATGTTTTCACAAACATATCATCCAGCACAATCAGTCAACAGTACAGGAAATGTAGTAATATCATACCACACAAGCTGTTAATGCAAGAAGTCTGGACAGAGTGTGAAAACATGTGGGTACACATAGGGATATATGTCAGATACTGCTGCAGTACACTTAAAATGTTAAAAGAAAAAATTGCCAAAAGAAGACAACCCACCACTGCGTCTCTGTAGAAAAGTGTAGGTAATCCAAGAAAAAAGCGGAGACAGCTTTGGAATCCAGAACAGGCCTTTACTTGGTGCAAACACAAGCACTTTCACAATTAAGCTTCTTCAGGTGTATACAAGCACTAAAAATACCACACCTTTATACTCATGTTACATCACCCAATTAATAGTCATGTGACTGGTCCCATCTATCATAATATATTTTATTTCATTCATAATAACTAAAACATATATAAAAAATGTATGTAAATATATAATATATATATATAAATAAAAAACATCAAAAATATACATATATTGTGTTATTAAAATATTATAAAACAAATATACTGTGTTGTGGACAGCAGGAGATGAGACCAATATATTCATCTCCTGCTGTCCACAATATATGTTTTATAATATTTTAATAACACAATATATATATTTTGATGTTTTTATTTATATATATATTATATATTTTTATTATTATGAATGAAATAAATATATTATGATGATGGACTATTAATTGGGTGATGCAACATGATGTGAAAAAGGTGTGTATTTTTTAGTGCTTGTATACACCTGAAGAAGCTTATCTTAAAAGTGCTTGTGCTTGCACCAAGTAGTAAAAGTAAAGGCCTGTTCGCATGCTCTGTTTCTCTTTTTTTTTCTTGGATTACCTACACTTAAAATGTTGTTACTTACACACGTATATGTATTAGAATACATATGTAGAAGGACATGAAGTCTGAAACACAAAAGTGTTGGCACTATTTACTGACTTCAGTGCTGCGATCATCCATGTCAATTGCCAAGAAAATACTGTACAGGCCAAAAATATGAGCCGAACATGCATGGCCATATGGACAGATATTTAGTGGTAAATGCAGACAGATAGACAGATATATATAAATATATATTTATATATATATATATATATATATATATATATATATATATATATATATATATATATATATATATATATATATATATCTCACAAATCATCACATAACATAAATTGTATATAGATAGATAAATATGTTCATATGTATGTGTGTATATATATATATATATATATATATATATATATATATATATATATAAAACATAAATTGTATATAGATAGATAAATATGTTCATATGTATGTGTATGTATATATATATATATATATATATATATATATATATATATATATATATATATATATATATATATTCTGACATATATATGTAGACATATATGTATAGATGTATGCATGGAGAGAGAGAGGAATATAGATCTGCTTAGTTTGATATATATATATATATATATATATATATATATATATATATATATATATATATATATACACACACACACACACACACACACACACACACACACACACACACACACACACACACACACACACACACACATACATCTAGATGTTAAAGTACATTTTCTGCACTGTTGAATGATTGTTCTGGATGATATGTTTCTGAAACCACCAGATTTATGCACATCTGTCATGGCTTAGTGGTAAATCACTTTGTCTATGGTCTGCAAGGTCCTGGGCTTGCAGGATCTGTTTATTTTTATGGTGGGCAGAACACGGCCCGTTGGATACAGAGTGATTAAGGCACTTTAAAGCAGTTGTAAGCAGATTTGCATGGGTTTGCGTGGAGCTAAGCACTGCTAACCTCAGGTTACAGTTTCTTACACTCAGATTCTAAATCGCTTACCCTGCGTAAGTAGTGCTTAGCTCAATGCAAGCCTGCTTACAACTGCTTTAAAGTGCCTTAATCACTCTGTATCCAATGGGCCATGTTCTGCCCAGCAACAAAATAAACAGCTCTTGCAAGGCTCCAACCCAGGAGCCTGCACACCATACACAAAGTGATTTACCATTAAGCCATGACAGCTACAAAGAAAATCAATGTTTTCAGAAACATATCATCCAGTCCTGTCATGTAACAGTAAGGAGAATGTATACCAACACCTAGATGTCTGTGTGTGTAACTACATTAATATCTAAACAGATACAACATATATATATATTTCTCAAACTATATACATATATATCAATATATATCCACATATATACATGCATATGCCTAAACCAACACGTATATGTGTCTACACCTATATGTCGACATATACACAGCACGTTACATATGTGTACGCAGATATATATCTATGTAGGTATATATGGACCTAGTTATATATATGTTAGCAGATATATATATATATATATCTATATAGGTATATATGGCCATACATCTGTAGATAGCAATGGCAGATTAACAAATACACATATGTCCACATGCACCATTAATGGGTTTGAGAGGCCCCACACACTATACGTCTCGTATGAATAGGTATCCCCCCACAGCCAAACACGTGCACCCTGCAATACACTACCAAGTACAGTCTGCCTCCCATAGGACTTGTAATATGTGGAAGCCATCAACATCCCCAGGATACAGATACACAGACACAGAGATGCAGATACATATATAAATATATATAGATATATATATATATATATATATATATATATATATATATACATATATATATATATATATATATATATATATATATATATATATATATATATATATATATATATATATATATATACATGTGACTACACATACACATGCAGATATATGTACAGTATGCTACATATGCAGAAGGTGCTCACAATATGGAACAGCCACTATGCCTACAGTTAACACCTGAACAACTGGACACTGTATGGGCCACCCATACTAATGTCAATCATTGCCTGCAACATATACCCATAGAAAGGTCATAGGAAAGATGACACACACAGGTTTACAGAAATGGAAAACCTTTAATTGTGTACTATTACAGTTCTATATGCCATGTCATATAGCTGTTCAGACACTGACAACCATATAAACAGAGTACTGCAACTGTGAAACAGTTACACTAATACAGTAGTCTGGAAAGGATCACAACTGTTGCTGTCCAGGCCACACCCATAATATTGTACATTAGTGAAGACAGACTGGGCCACAGGATACCAAAGAATCAACAGTGTGTACTGCAGGTGTGTAGTTCAGCAGCCTCAATCTACACTCTGTACAAACTCAGTAGGTGGTAAAGACGTTATTTGTTCAAATGGGTTGTAACTGGTACATCACAAGGTATAACAGACACCATCACAAGCACACTGACAAACAGAGCAGTCTGTATGGCAGGAGGCAGTAGGCTTTCAGTACCCCAATTTATCTAAGTAATGTAAATATAGGTGAAGTATACAGTACTATACATCCAGATACCTTGTGGCAGCACACCCCTGATACCCCCACATTTTGTAACAACCTAGGTCATTTATGGTGCTCCCCACCTAGATGCAATAATACAAGACCATATACCATTGTTACATACACTGGCCTCTGGATTGCATAAGGGCACACATGTGTTGTGTAGGTGACGCCCACACATATATGGCCCCAGCCCCACTGTATGTGTGGGGGATACAACAGCAGTGTAGTAATGGCAGCAATGGCAGTGTGATATACTCACAGCCCACTACAGGACAACCCCCAACAGCATGACAAATGTGCAGAGCTTGGTATGTACATGGAGGACAGAGGCTGGAACACAGGCACATATGTGGAACACTGTTGCCATACACTCAGCAAGGTGCTGGTGTTACAGGATAGTCTGCAACATACCATTAGTCTGGGAAATGAGGTTAGATATAGACATGGATGTAGCCATGTACTGGTAGCACGCAACACACACACTGCCAGTGTAATATGAGACAGGACCTGTGTGGTGGACGGACAACACATGATAGACATACCTCTGTCCAGCAAGAGGATAGGCCCACAGTAGTGACTTATGCAGACAGATTGCATTCCAAGATAAACTAGTATGTACTCACACACACCCTGTAACACCAATACTAAACAAAGCATATCACAGCTCTACTCACAGTGTGTCTGTAGTTCCTGATCCTCCTACAAATATGTGGCTGCCCTGAGTGTGCAGGTTCTCCTGTAAGAGGTATTGCTACCTGCTGTCTGTAACACTGATGCCCCCACACAGGATGGATGTCCATCACACAGGAAATGTAAAGGGACCATGCCCACATGATGTAGGGATTCATAGCGGGTGGTTGCCATGAAAGTGGTAATTGGAAGTACTACACATGTGTAATCATATATATTTATATATATATATATATATATATATATATATATATATATAGATAGATAAGTATATGTACTTATATTTCCACCATATGTTCTGGACATGGAGTGTAGCCCTACCCCAGCCTATATAGTCCCAAAGTTGTAATGTATGTATAGCAGGTATATTACAAAACTATGCCTACTGTCACTGGGATTGTCTTCACAGACATGGTGTGTGTGGAAGGTCACATCTGCTTATGACATGTGTGCCATTGGCTACTGACAGACATCCTAAGGAAGTCATTGTAAAGTACCGCTGCTAGCATGTAATGCCCCTGTGGAGTGCAGCAGAGATATTGGCCAATATATGTGGAACTTTGGACACACACTGTGGAGTCCAGAGGTATACACATAATCCCTTAGTGCACAACATGTGTTCCAGGTCTGACAGTATGGATGTAGACAGCTATGTAGATGGGTATAACACATAACGACTGGTATACATATGCCACCATAGGTTTTGGATTCACAAACTCCTGTCTGGCCTGACACATAATGACTGCTGGTACAGGGGTGCCATGGACAGATACTACCCACTAGGTATTGGCATACATCTGTACAGCATCCCACTACTCAATCTGACATACATGACTTTTAAGGGAGGCCCGGCAGTGGTACATCTGGCAAGTACCTGCACATGACATCTCACTGGGTAAGTACACTAAGCTGCTAGGCATGTAATAGTACACTGTGCAGGCTACAGGCAGACTGGCTCAACACTGGCCTACATCTCATATGGGGGAATGCTCATGTACCTGCATATATAGCAGGCTCAACCGCCATGTCACAGTACAGGGTAAGATACACCTGTGTGAAAGTGCATAACCACAACCAATGTGAACACAGCCACAGCCACATATGGTAAGCTAGCATAATATTACAGTATATGGACAATCTGTTCTACACCACCCTCATATGTGCCACTCACAGATTGACACTACATATATTGGGCTGGTACACAGTTTGGTATGATGGCTGTCTGTGGTATGGGACATGTGTGTGTATGGCCCTACAAACATATATGCCCAAACGGTACCATACAGTGGGGAAGCATGCAACATCAGATAGAAGGGGAGCTAGAAAAATGACATCTACCACAGTCTGTACACAGGCTAAAGTGCATATTAACAATAGACACACTGCCTACATTCACCATCACTACACAGACCTCAGTACTGTGCAAACATCCACAGAATGTCCAGGTTATGTCAGGAAATGAAACACCTACCGTACATGACATGTGTAGCAATCTGATATATCACTGGCTTGTTATCAGATATGATGACACGATTTATGGTGTGCAGCACATATGCACCACTTCATGCACGACATATGTACAAAGGTTGACAGAGGTGTGGGTGACAGCACATACACAGGGCCAGTATAGACATGTTGCTGTGATAACCTCATAAATTTACCATTGTAATAGGGTTTGTTGCAACATATGTCCTATGAGGGGATATGAAGTCAGTAACTGTCATGACCTTGACCATCTACAGACTGCAATCCTCACACTACCTTCTGCATTCCACACATATATGCATCGTGGCTAACACATGAAACCAAAGGCACAACACTGCCCAGTCTGCAGATGAACCTGCAAATGGGGATTCCTCATATACATGGAACTGACATGGTAGGTATTGAGACATGTATGACAGGCATATCCAGACAAATACTATTAAACCAACATTACTCCAAATGCAGTATAGCAGCACTTACAGTCTGTAGTCAGGTCAGGCACATCCCTCTCCTGTCCGTTGCCCTTTTTCCACAGTGTATGTTGTTAGAGGTAAATCCGCAATCCATCTAAGATGCTGTTTGCCAAACAACAGATCTAGTTCCTGCTCACAGTGACTGAAAAGGGCCAACACCACCATGATGTCCCTAGGTATTGGAGTGTGTTTCCATGCATTTGGCTATGGGAATGTTACCACAGCTGTTCCACATTCAATTAGCTAGGGGAGGGCTACAATTCATGCAGAGGCCATCAGCTGATCATGAGCATCACTTAAAATACACATGCTGCTGCCTAAGCAAAGCAGGTGTGGGCCTCCACAACAACCAGAGATGGTGTGGGGGAGGCAGACAGAGGCAAATACATGTCAGGGAGTGGTGTGAGAGTAAAACTGAACTATGTTTGTGTCACACACCTATCAGCACAGGGTATCAAACCCCCAACAACTATGCAGTACTATCACAGTTCAATGCAGTTACTGGACGTGCCACATGGGTTACCTGCTGTGGAGCACTCAGAACATATAAGTGATGGTGAGTGACATCTGCAACAGGGTAGATATATGGTAGGTGACGTACATGTGCCTGTCTGCATGAACAGGTGCCACCGTCAACCCAGGCACACTCACACGGGGACGCACACACATTGACACACTTGGCAGGGCCAGGAGCCCAACTCATCACTAGTGGGATTGCCACAACACGTCAATGTGCAGGTATCACATGCACCACACGGGTCATACGGAGGTCATATGGCAAAGAGTATGAGGAGGTGTCAGACATCAGACAGCATGCTTCAGTATGCCCTGGGGAGTTGTAGTGAGTGTGGATGTGGACATATGCACCATACAACACACACACAAACACAAGGGTGCCAGTTCTGACATGCATGGGTGCATGTCTGCATGGGTGTGTGGTGGTCAACTGTGCCAGCAGGCTGTACAAGGGTAGGTGATGGGTATACCTTGGTATCAGGCAACATGACTATGGTCTGCATTGTGGCTCAGGCCTGTAGTTTCTGCATTTGCCCACACAGGTAGGTTTTGCATCCCCCATCCAGTCAACTGGGTGACTATTGTGTGTGGCCAATGCTGTACATCACATGCCATGTATGTGTTCCTTAGTCCATGACATGGATGGTGACAGTCTGGGATGTGCACACCTCCCACATGCATGTACAGTAAGATGTGCTACTGTACCTGGGGTGTCTGGCCCATGTTGTGAACACAGATTATCATCAGATGTGCCAGTCTTGCCCACCTATGGCAGGAACTAGTAATGGGCAGCAGGTTTACCCTGCACCTACATTGATAGCATGCTAACAGCATTCCCTGATGTCAGTGTCATCTGTCCATACACGGCATGTTGTCAGGCATGGTATGTCTGTTGTGAGTCACTTGTGAAGGCACCATAGGTGGTGCAGGTGTCCATTGAGTAACATGGTGGAGGTGCACTGTCTGCATGTATGTGCATACTGGACGGATGGGCAGGGTGACATGCCCTCTGTAGCCCACTGCTATCATTGCATCATTACTATCAGTGGCCAATATGCAGTGTCCTACCCCCATATTGGCTGTTGCCTAGGCATGTGTGTGCATATGACACATGGGTTGAGTGTGTGCTCTGGGTAATAGTGGGGTTGCTAACTGTGATTGGCTGGCCTTGATGTCAAATGTATGGGTATAGCTTTGCACCCCACCCTCTCAGATAGTTTACATCTGTTATCCCTGTGTGGGTGACATTGTGATATACAGTAGGGCCACCATAAAAGAAATAAGCAAAATCCCCTCCACATTGCCCACACTCACAACCACCTCTACACAAGATACGAGTCACACATACACACACGTCATGGCTGGGAGTGGAACCCCTACCGAACTAGTTTATTACACTACAGCACTACACAGTTATAGTATGCGCCATGGACATTACTGAAGTCCTTCTTCCCAAAGGTGTATTTTACAATGAATGACATCAGCAGGATTACTAAAGTAGGGCATGTCAACTGTACTGCGAGTGACTAGCCTAAAATGCATTGCTTCTTACACAGACAGTGAGACACACACAAAACATCCACAACTGACATGTGTGTGTATAGATCCCCTAACCAAGGCCTATATCACACTACAGCACAGAACAGTTATAGGTCACACCACAGGGATTACGAAAGAGCTTTCTCCCCAAAGTTGTATTTCACAATGAATGACATCAGCAGGATTGCCAAAGTAGGGCATTTGAAATGTACTGTGAGTGAGTAGCCTATAATGCATTGCTCCATACACAGACATTGAAACACACACAAAGCATCCAGAACTGCCATGGGTGGAGATGGAACCCTACCACAGTTCAAAATCACACTACAGCAGTATGCAGTTACAGGACACGCTACAGAGATTAGTGAGATACAGCCTTCCCAGAAGTGTATTTCTAGGTGGGTGACATCAGCAGCCTTGCCAAAGTTGAGTATATGAATTCTAAAGAGTGCTAGTACCGTAAAAAGCATTGTTCTCTACTCAGTCAAGGACACACGGATTCACACAAACACAGTTGCCTAGTCTGGGAGTGGAACATCTACCTAACTACATTCTCACACTACAGCAGTACACGGGTACAGGACATGCTATGGAGATTACTGGGTTATGGTTTTCCCAGAGGTGCATTTCTAGGTGAGTGACATCAGCAGCCTTGCTACAGTTGACTCTATAAATTGTATGGAGTGTGTGTAGCCTAAAAAGCATTGCTCTCTACCCAGTCAGACACACACACACACAGTTGCCAAGTCTGGGGTTAGAACACCTACCTAACTACTTTATCACACTACAACAATACACAGTTACAGGATGTGCTGCAAAGATTACTGGGTTATGATTTTCTCAGAGGTGTATTTCTAGGTGAGTGGCATCAGCAGCCTTGCCAAAGTTGAGTATATGATTTGTATGGGGTGTGAGTAGCCTAAAAAGCATTGCTCTCTACTCAGTCAGACACACACACACACACACACACACACACACACACACACACACACACACACACACACACACACACACACACACAGATTCTAAGTTTGGGGTTAGAACACCTCTCTAACTACTTTATCACACTACAGCAGTACACAGTTATAGGACACGCTATGGAGATTAATGGGTTATGATTTTCCTAGAGGTGTATTTCTAGGTGAGTGACATCAGCAGCCTTGCCAAAGTTGAGTATATGAATTGAGTGTGAGTAGCCAAAAAGCATTTCTCCCTACACAGTCAGAAACAGACAGACACGCACACAAACACACACTCACAAAATTGCCAAGTCTGGGGTTAGAACTACTACCTAACTAGTGTATTACTACAGCAGTATGCAGTTATGGGACGTGCCATGGAGATTACTAAGCTATAGCTCTCCCAAAGGTGTATTTCACATTAGATGACCTCAGCAGGCTTGTCATAATACTGCTATGGGGGGGCGGTGTGTGCATGGGCCATAACCCATTCATGTAGGGGTTGACCTGCCACATGCGAGCACACACGGGGTCATACGTCACAGATATGTGTATCCAGCTACTAGATGACTACTTCCTTGTACAGTCATATTGCACAGCTGGCACGTGCACCACATAGTCTGTCATGCTGACAGATACTGGTGGCAAGTAATTGCAGTGAGTGACATCTGCACCTCATGTGTTTGGGGCCCTTTGGCTGTATGCTGGGTGGGACGGGCCCAGCTGGCTCCTTGTCATGGTCACCCTCTTCCACACATCTATGTCCGTCTAGCTTTGGCTTATTATACCATGTTGTCCTTACATATATGTCTGTATTCCTATCCACTGTGTGTGCATGCAGGAGTGGTGCATACTGACATGTGTCTGCACTAAGAACTGCGACTGCCAGATATGTCTGGTCCACTGGTGTTTGCAGACATGGCCTTCATGTGTTTAGGTGTGTGAGCATGCCCAGTATGGCCATCTGTATTGCATGTGTGGATCAAGTCCAGGTAGTTTGTACTGCGGTGCTGACCTTTGTGTTGTACACCGACAGGTAGCATGCTGTGTCTGCAGGGTATCCATTGGCCATTTGGCATTGACTGTTGCTACATTTCTGCATAACGGGGGGACACCTAACTGTTTCTACATTTCAACACAGGAGTGAGGGCACACCTGACTGTTACTATAAGTGTACGTAGGATGCGGGGGCACATCTGACACTTGTACACATTTGCTAGGACTGTACTGGTATGTCAGGTACTCCATTTCAGTCTGTAGTCTTACCTATCATGCTGGCTAGAGGCATACAAGTGTACTACAGATCTTAGCATTAATTACCTACACATTACTTGCTGACTTCCTAGCCTTCACAACTTACATCCAACTGCCTGGCCTGCTGTAGTCTGTCTGTGTAGGCCTGGGGGAGGGGTTACTCATATGGCTCATTCAGAGATCATAGTACAGCATTTGTTTGTGTTTGTCTACACCTGTACTGCTGGCTGAGACTGTTGTTGGCTATGTGAACCTTTCTGACTGGCATGTGTGGGTCTTATCGACACACGTCGCTCAGTCCATTTCCTGCAGTGGGTTTTGTCACCCTGTGTAGTACTGGCTACTATGATGACTCCAGTATGTGTCACAGATGTCATGGTGCCACTATGGGTGTCTACTGTCTGCTGCCACAACATTTGGGCACACAATTCCCCTGCATGCTCACATCCATACCATAGCTACAGGTAACAACACATTCTACTTCATGTGGCAATTGGTAGGTTGATTGAC
Organism: Protopterus annectens; assembly: GCF_019279795.1. Classification (NCBI taxonomy): domain Eukaryota; kingdom Metazoa; phylum Chordata; order Ceratodontiformes; family Protopteridae; genus Protopterus; species Protopterus annectens. The sequence continues at coordinate 683,510,893 of NC_056751.1, forward strand.
TTATCTTGAGGGTGTGCCAGACTTGCGGATGGTGCTGGAGGGCTGCCTATGTTGGATGCACATAGTGCACTCCCTATACATGGTTGAGCACAGGTAGTGTCATGTTTGGCATCCCTTTTACTGTCTGTCTGAGTCAGAGAGAGATGTCATTCCCAGGGTCCCGACTGTGTCAGTGCATATGCTATGTGTTGCCTCTTTGCCAAGGCCAGGGCATACTGGGCATGCCTCCTTCTGCCTACTGAGGCAGGCTCAAGTTGTTCCTCCACCGAGTCACTCTGTGCCTGTACAGGCCTTGGCATTGATGGGGGGTTGTGTGGCCCTGCCCCATGCTGTTCCTGCTGCAGCTGTTTCCGCAGGATCATATTGTGTAGCATAGCACATACCATAACAATGTGGGTACATGTAGCTGGTAAATACTGCAGGCTCCTCCGGATGTGTCCAGACACTGGAACCATGACCTGAGCATCCCAAACACATGCTCTATTATATGTCTGGCCTGTGCATGTGCCTCGTTATGGCATTGTTGTTCAGGTGTGTGTGCATTTCTGATGGGTGTCATCAGCCATGGCTCCAGTGTGTACCCAGCATCACCCACTAGGTGACCGTAGGGGATGTCCACACTGGCAAATATCTGGTGCAGCTGCGTCAGATGCCATATGTATGAATCATCATAACTTCCAGGGCAGCCAGCACACGCATTCTTTATAATGCCCTGGGCATCACATACGACCTGGCAGTAGATGGAGGGGATGCCCCTGCAGTTGATGTAGGCCCGACACTGCTCACCGGGTGGTGCTTTGATGCATATGTGCGTGCAGTTTATAGCACCCACTACCCCTGAGTATTCTGCTATTTGGTGGAAGAGATGCATATTGCTGGTCAACACCTCATGTGTGTTGAGGAAATATACGTGCTCACTGGCATGTGCTGACATGGCATCCAGGAACTGGTGGAATTCTCTGGATGCTGATGCCTGTGAGATCCCCATGATTTCCCCAGTTGTGCTTTGGGAGGTACCTGTGGCTAGTATACTTAGGCCTACACATACCTTGGTATCCACTGGGATGGGTCCCCCTCGGTTAATTTGGTGTGTCAGGTGTTGCTGGCACAGCTCAACAAGTTGCTGTAGAATGCCCCTGTCCACTCTGTAGCTCTCCACTTATCTCCATCTCATGTAGCCCCTGGTAGGCTACCCTGGGTCTGTACACTCTTCTCTGTCTCCTCACTGTGGTTTGTTCGGCAGCATTCACATCCTCACCACCCTCAGCCTCTTGCACATGTTGTTCTATGTTGCCTACTGCAACCTTTCTCATTTTGTAGGTTTCTTTGTCAAAATTTTCCTGCTTGTATACACTGGTGGTGTAGATTGTGGAAAAACCAGAGGGGAAGGTGCTTGCTTAGTTTATAGTAGTGTTCTGAGCTGGACTGGTCTGCTGTCTGTGTAATTGGCTGATTCTGATACATTTCACCTGCCAGCTAAGCTAGTTCTCCTTGATTACCTTCCTACTGCTGACTTCCCTTCCTATTGCCTTCCTGTTTGAGCCCGGGGGCACGCCGCACAAACACAGTGCTCAGATGTGAACGGAAATGCTATTTTCTGTTTTTTTTTTTTTTTTACACCTGGTGCATGCCACACAAACACATGTGCAGGATTAATCTAAGAGCTCATGTGCACGTCCCGGGAGCTCGTTCCTTGATTGCACATCGGCCATATTGCTGAAAATAGCTCTTAGACTAATCCTGCATGCTATAAAGGGCTTCATAAATCCAGGGGAATAAACCAAGCTTAAAGTGACAGTGAAAGTTAGAAAGTTTTTTTCTTTTTTTTATTTAAACATGTCTGATATAAGTGTTAATAAAAATCAGATCAATTAGAAAAATTTATACAAATACATAATCAAGCTGGGCTAGTGATCCAATTCATTCAGATTAAACTTAGATAAAATATAACAATATCTAAAAAAAAATACGTAAAAAATCAAATGTATCACTCCAGAGACTTCAGCTTAAGTAAACAAGTTATGTAACTATGTTCATTCAACCCTGGCCATGAGTTTGCATCAAAAAATAATTGCTATTAAAGTTCCTGTTTTTCTAAAAGTAATGGCCAAGGTCCTCCCCTTTTAGTCAAAATTATCTTTTCAACTACAGTAAATTTAAAAGCAGCAACAGGATTATGTCATATATGCTTATATAGAGCATTAATGGTTTTTTTCTTTTCTAATATTGTATAGGTGCTTATAGATGCATTCTTTTAATTTTGCTTCCATTTTACCTGCATAAATTCTTGGGCATGCTTGGCAGAGTGCAGTGTGTACCACACATTTGGTCTCACAATTAAATCTGCCCCATCTGTTTTTGATCCTTTATTTCAAAAGTGTCACCTTCTTTAACATGTTTACAATATTGGTATTGCCCACATTTGCCATTATTCCTACCTTGCCTATTTACCTTTTATAAAGGTGCATCCCTTTCGAGAATATTTTTCAAGGTAATACCTCTCCTGTAAACTACAAGTGGTTGCAAAGCTATCTTATCTTTGAGGTTATGTCATCCCTGAAAATATTCCAAATCTTTTTAATATTCTTTTTGTTATATTACTATTGAAATTAAAGGTTGTAATGAACAAATTCCTATACACTACCGCATGCTGAGTGGAGGTCTCATTCATGGAAGGCAACTCGTTAGTTTCTCTATTCCTTCTATTATTTAGAATTGAGAAAAAATAATTATCTCTTTTGTTTACAACTTCGTACATTAAATTATTAATAAGGTCGGTGGGATACCCTCTAGTCTTTAATATATCCCTCAGATTATAACATTCTAAAATGAACTGTTCACCACTAGTAATCATGTGGGCAGCCCACAAAAACTGCCAAACTGCCTCTTGATTACCACTCTTTTTTGAGAGAGTGGATGTGCACTTTTTTTTTTTTTGGGCAGCACAGTGGTGCAGCGGTTAACGTTGTTACCTCACAGCAAGAGGTTCTCCGGTTCGATTCACAGCTGGGGTGCCTTCTGTGCGGAGTTTGCATGTTCTCCCTGCATTCATGTGGGTTTCCTCCCACATTCTAAAGACATGCATCTGGAGCACTTCTCCCCGGGCTTCCACTGAAAACAGGCTCTGTAAAACCTAGTCGGAGTTTCCTGGTCAACAAATGTTAAATAAAAAAATAAATAAATAAACTAGTATAGAAAAGTATAGAAATGTATTTGACTATGTGGATTTATGATAAATGCTATCCTTGTAAATAGTCTGTATGCTATCCTTTTCCAGTTTAATGTCCAAATAGTTAATGCTATCCTCTCCTAGTTGGTGGGCAAATTTAAGAAATGTAACACTACAGTTAATGAAATTCAACAATGTAGGGATCCTGTCCTTACTGTCCTTTCAGACTATAAATACATCATCTAGTTATCTGACGTAAAGTCTACAGGAGTCAAAAAGGTTACTAGTAAAAAGGTACCCATTCTCCCATTGTAGCATAACAATATTAATGAACTATGAGCTACATGGGGACCCCATAGCAACCCCCTTCTTTTGTAGAAAATATTTGTCTTCAAAAACTAGGTAATTAGCAATTACAATATCGAAAAGTTCTTCATATAAGTTAATATTTTCCTGTTGTACCCCTTTATTAAATAGATATTCACTAAATTATTCAAGACCAATTTTATGTGGAATAACTATATATAGGTTCTTCATGTCATTTGTGATGAAGATATCCATTTGTTTACATACTAAGTTGTTACTTTTATTTTAAAAATCCCAGGAATCCCTACATGCATGCTTTTCTTGTGCAATGAGTTTTTAGTCTGTCATCCAAAAACTTTGCACAAGTGCTAGTAATAGAGTTTCTGCCACCTACAATATGACAGAAAAGGGGGTTGCCCAAGATTTTATGAAAATGGGGGACTCCAGAAATAGTGGGTGTAAGCAGAGATGTTATATTAAGATAATTGTATTCATCAATATTTATTCTCCCTTCTGTGAACATGTCCTTCACTTGTATTAGAATATGGTTATAGGCTTTATTGAGCTCACTTAAAAAATAGATACATAGGTCTCTTCATGCAACGTATCAAGCATTGTATTATTATAGTCAGTGTTTTTCATTATAACCAACCCACCCCCAGTGACCTGTTTCATGAATCTACAACCCTTCTGTTTCAAATTGTAAATCATGCTTCTCTCTGACTGGGACAGGTTATATACATGTTTAGCTTTGTCTTTATAAATGCTGTTCCAAAAATCTATTTCACAGATTTTCTTGTAAAATTGAGTTTTCTAGTAAATTGCTTTAAGTCAATCAAAACATTAGCTGTATTAGCCTTACTAATAAAACAAAGGACATACTTTTAGAAAACAGGTTGAATTAATTCAGAGCTTATACAAAACTCAGTGAAATTAAATACTTTAAAGTCTCCTTCTGAGTTCATAAAACTTTTTTCACTTCCAGAATAAGACACCAAATCTAGTTCTATCTCTTCCATCTTCTCTGGCCCAAATTTGATTGGTTGTAAGAGGTGGTGTTGTCCCTTTTGTTTTTCTATCATTGGTTCCTTTGGGAGGCTGGTGGTGGATGTATTCTCTCCTTTCATTCACTCGTTTCCTCTCTTGTAGCCCTTCTGATCTCCTTAAAGGGGGAAATTATAAAGGGCAATTTACGTCAATTTTGATGGTGTTTTCTAATGAAATTTCCCAAAGAGCATCGTCCAAGTTGCTCTGTTGTGGTTGCTGTTGCCCATAATGCTGTTTGTGAAATGTCTTTTTTCCCCCACACTTGGGAAGTAGGAAGGTTGCAGTGCACCCTCCCATTTTGATATGTCAGTGTCCATTTTTTTAATTTTTCTATTTTTAATCTTCTCAGTTTGTTTGTTAATGTTGTTAAACATATGCTGGTATTCATATTTAGAAGGTTTGTGTTGCAAATCCTGTTTTATGATGTTATCAAGCATATTAAGTTCACCTATTAACTAGTTAATCATTTTGACATTATATTTAATATGTAACTCCATATAGTCAACCCTATGTCAGTCAAACATGGTCAGTAGGTCCCTATGAAGTGGTGTGTCCATCTCTAGGCAAGTAAGATAATGCCATATGTGCAAACCTTTAGGGACCCTGTTGCTACAGATACATTCCAAAAAAAATAGGCATTCTCCAGTTGAAGTGTTTTAATTTTTGCAGTTTGTAATCAAACTCCTCTGACTTATCATTAAAAGCCTCCGCTTTGAGAAATTTGTGTTTTGAAGTCAAATTTACATTGTAAACATTCACTCAACACAGGTGTAGCATTAATAATAATAATAATAATTAATAATAATCCATTTATACAACCTTTATGGAATTCTGACAGCACCGCTGTGATAAGAATGAGTACCTTCAAGAGCATTACTAGTCTGTAGAACACCCCCCCCCCCAGCCAAATGATTAACAGGGGGCCATAAACAGTCAAGTCTCTGTGATAATTGTTAAAATTATAGGGTTATGTTTCCAACCTTTTGGTATAAATCCACAGGTTCATTTTCAAATAAGACCTGAGATGCTGCTTGCATGGTTTCAAGAAAAAAAAAATCAAACTCTGAAAAATCACAAATGAGACAAACTTCTAAAAAGAAACAAGAACCAGTAGCACAGGTAAGCTAGCTCTCAATAAGATTTAATTAGCACTTTCATCATAAAATTCTAAAGAATTCCTCAGTTACAAAATAACCATTTCACGTAGTGTAAATTCAAAGTAATAGTCACCTGATACTAAAAAAACATGAAAACAATAAACCAGGTTTAAACTGACAGTGAAAATGAAAGTTTTTTTTTTTTCCTTTTAAACATGTCTGCTATAAATGGTAATAAAAATCAGATCAATTAGAAAAGTTTATACAAAAGCATAATCAGGATGGGCTAGTCATCCAATTAATTTAGACTAAACTTAGATAAAACATAACATCTAAAAACAATACGCAAAAAAGCACAACATTTATCATTCTAGAGACTTCAACTTAAACCAACAAGTTATGGAACTATGTTCATTCAACCCAAGCCATGAGTTGACATCCAAATTAATTGCCAATAAAGTTCCTGTTTTTTCTAAAATTAATGACCAAGGTCTTCCCCTTTTATTCAAAATGATCTTTTCAACTATGGTAAATTTAAAAGCATGCACAGGATTATGATGTATATGCTTATATAGGGCATTAGTGGGCTTTTTTCTAATATTATATAGGTGTTCAGAGATGCATTCTTTTAATTTCCTTTCTGTTTTATCTCAAATACCTGGTTGATGATTATTTTGCATGTTTTCAGAAGTTTGCCTCATTTGTGATTTAATGAGAGATATAAAATGTTAAAGGAGAAATAGAAAAAACTCAGAGAAACTATTATGAGGAGTATAAAACATGTACAAGAAATGTTTAAATAAAAGAAAGTAGGGTATAAAACATGGGGAAAAAAACAAGAACACAGTGGAATAATAGAAATGAATTTACTGGTGCATCCAGTACCTCGGCTTACACCTTCAAAGGAATAATTAATCATACCACATGGCTTCCTTTTATACAAATTCTCAATTACAATTAATTAAATTAAATCAAATACAATTATAATAAAGTGCATAGTGAAAAAGTAAAGTGCATAATAAGAAAATAAAATGAGAAATGACAAAATAGAATAACTCCATATCCACAAATATAAAAGTATATTAAAAAAAATAAACAAAAAAATATACTTGTTTCCCGCCTTTCAAAACTAGTATAGTCCAGTTTTCAGGTTAGTGCTGAATTCAGGACCCCTGGAGGAGTGGTTTCAGCTCAGAGATTAGTAGTTTATTGGTCATTTTGGGCTAACTTCTATCTCTTTCATTTCCCTGCTATAAATACCGCATTTGTCCGGTTTTGCGTACCAGGCAGTGCCGGTTAGCTAGGGTATAACTATTCTTGGCTCCACAAAGTCTCCTCTTCAGTTTTTCCCTTGGAACTAGACAAACTTTCAACTTAAGCACTCAAGCCATTTATTTCTCATCCCCGCACTTGCTCAAAACTCATAGTAAGCACTTATAAACCCTAGCACTACACCCTCCTGTACTGTACAGAAGGACAAGGCTCTCTATTCAACCTTACCAGCCATCCAGTAAAACAGTTCACTATACCTATCCAGGCATGTCCAAAGGGCAGTTTCAGGTGTACTGTCCAGTCCAACTGGTCAATCTGGGCATTTTGAGGCAATGTTACAACTGCCTCATGTACACAGACAACCCTCTCCTCCTACCAACAAACACTAATACATGCGAGAGATGCAATTATACAGCCAAACTGGAGGCTAAGCTCTCTCAACCCAAGACTGGATAAGACAGTCAAGAGGAGAAGGGAAATACTTGTATCACACCACCGGTCTCACATAGACCCATTAAACCAGCGCAGGCAAAAAACACACATAAATACATGAAAACATACTCAGAAGCTCTAAATAAAAATCTGCAAAAGCAACAGAGACCTCCACAGCAAACATCCAAGCAACCTCCACCCCACAACACAAACAATAAAACACATACTTCACAAAACCAGTGTGCCATGCAATCACAGCCCTTAAGGCAAAATAACATACCCAACATACTAGTAATAGGTGACTCTGTAGCCAGGAGCACTGATGTCCCACTCACTAGGCTGAATAAGGAGAAGGTTACTGTTAGCTGCCTGTTGGGTGCCAGGATCTGCCTAATAACACAAGCACTCAGGTCACTCCAGAACAAGTATAAATATGACTCTGTCATTGTCCATGTTGGTGTGAATGACCTGAGCTGTAACTCCCTGGACTACATGAAAAGAGACATAGAAGAGCTCTCTGATCATGTAGCCCAGGCCGGTATGACCCTGACCCTGAGTAGCATCCTGCCCTCACCAAGAATGATACCATGGTATAAAGAAATAATTCTCGATTTCAACAGTTGGCTAAGTTTCTGGTGTCATTCAAAGGGGATCTAGTGTCTGTCCACCTGGGATGACATGCTCGACAAGCCACACTGCTTCACTAGAGATGGCTTTTACCTGTCACCCTTAGGCTTTCGAATACTGGTCAAGGCTCTTGCCACCCCCATAGTACCTTTTTTAGGCAAGGCTAAAAAGACAAACCCACCACCATAAATAGCACAAGTAACAAAAAACTGAGGGTAATGCTACTCAATGCTAGAAGTCTAAACCTCAAAATGCATGCACTCTAGGCACTCCTCAGTATGGAGAAAAATGATATATATGCATTAACAGAAACCTGATTTAAGGCTCCAGAGAGCACTCCAATACTACCAGGCTACAACTCATACCATACATTATGGCCACAGAAACTGAACCGAAATACAAAAGGTGGGGGCATATCCATATTCATCAAGGATACCCACACCTCCAGGTTAGTGGCACAGCACGATGCTTCAGAGATCATCCACATGCAATTAACAATGGGCAAAACTGCAGTTCAAATTGTAGCTTGCTACAGATCACTCATCATGTCCCAGGACCCCAATTCCATGTTTCTGGTAACACTGGGAAACATAAAGGTCCTACCAAACACCCTAATATTGGATGATTTCAATTACCCAAACATTAACTGGGAGAACTACTGAAGTACTAACTCCCTTGCCCAACATTTCCTAGAATTTATAAACTCAAATGCCCTCTTTCAGCTGGTCAACACTCCCACCAAAAGTGACAACATATTGGGCCTGGTCATCACCAACATGGACGACTGGTGTTCCATACTGGATGTCAACCCCTCGCTGGTTAGATCTGATCATAAACAAATTGCTTTGGATATCCACATTCTGCCTCCACCCTTGGAGAAGGAAACCACCGTGAAAAACTTTTCATAAGCAAACTTCATGCTACTTTAAGACCGAGTGGAAAGTTTCAAAGCCCCCATGCTAAAGGATAACACTGCCCAAGCTGCAAAATCCTTTACTAATGCATTCTATGGGCACCTACAAGAATGCATGGATTATGCTATCCCTAGCAAAACCAAGACTCACTCCTCCAAGAAAAAGAAACCAGTCTGGTGGACTCTTGCCATAAACAAGCTATACAATAGAAGGAGGAAACTAGTACAGAAAAGAGTAAAATCCCAAGAAGGGAAGGCATCCCTGATCAGTATCAGCTAGAAACTACGATCACTCATAAAATCATCCAAGGTGAGCTTCGAAAGAAAAATTGCCAAGGACTTCAAAGATAACCACAAGGCATTCTTTAGCTAAGTCAAAAATCTAAGTGGCAATGCTCAGATCTGCTTGGAGTTACTGCAGAATGGCACAAAATACACTGAACCGACCAATATCGCCAACATCCTGGCAGACAGGTTCAGAGCAAACTTCACCCCCCTCTCACCCCCAAAAGGACCCATAACCATACCAGAAAAATGTAGAGTCCCTGAAATCACACACACTCAGGGTAAAACAGCCCTCTCCAAAACCAAAAACACAGCATCAATGGGACTGGACGGTGTCCCAGGCTGCGTCCTACACGACCTCAAAGATGAACTAACCCCTCATCTAAACACACCGTTCAAACTCAGCCTCTCCACAGGCTACATACCCATAGAGTGGTGCACAGCAAAGGTTATTCTGCCCCACAAAGGTGGAGCCACAACAGACCCTGGGAACTATCACCCTATAACCCTGACTAGCTTGGTCTGCAAGGCTATGGAGTACATCATCACGGAACTCAATAACAGAGACATTGGGAACCTCCAAACACTGGACTCTACCCAGTTCAGCTTTGTTAAGGGCAGATCATGCCTCCTAAACCTGGTGGACATTTTTGAGACAGTTACCAAGGCTGTAGATGAAGGAAAGGTGGTACACACAGCCTACCTAGACCTTGCAAAGGCCTTTAACACCATTCCGTATTCTGGTATTATAGACAAGCTCACCAGCCTGAACATAAACCCCTACATCACAAGATGGGTTACCAACTGGCTCACAGACAGAACCCACATGGTGAGAGGTGCAGTAGCTAGGTCCGACTCTAAATCGGTTACAAGTGGCATTCCCCAGAGCTCAGTCCTAGGACCCCTCCTGTTCAGCATATACTTCTCAGAGGTACAGGCAAGCACAGGAGGACTACGGCTGCCCAAGTTCACAGACGACTGCAAACTCGGGGCTATAATTGACTCTCCGGCTGACACAGACATCCTCCAAAAGGGTCTCACTGAGAAGGATACCTGGTGTCAAAATCATGGCCTCAAGCTAAATGCCAAAAAGTGCATAGTCATCCCCTTTGGAAAAAACAAAGTACCCACAAACTACTACATAGGTGGTAGTCTCCTAAATACGGAAGATGTAATAAGGGATCTGGGGACCCAAGTAGATAGTAATCTCACCTTTGATAATCACATTGCCAAAGTGGTTAGAAAATCCTTCTATGTGGCCCACCTAATCACAAAAGGGTTCGCATCCAGATCAACAGAGGTTATTGTGCCCCTCTACTCATCACTCATCAGACCCATTATAGAGTACATTGCCCCATTTGGGATGTACCTTACAAGACACTTGCAACAGCTGGAAAGACCACAGAAGTCCCTCACCAAGAAGATCACTGGCCTCAAACAGATGCCCTATGCAGCTTGATTGAAAAAACTCAGCTGTGCTCGGTTGCATACCGCCTACTCAGAGGTGATCTCTGCCTGACATACAAGGCCATGTCCAACCCAGAATTGATGGACATGCTCCACCTAAAGAAAACCTTATCCCTTCAAGCCACATGCTTTAGGGATCTAAACCTCACCACAACAATAAATAGGACATGCTGGAGGGATAGATTCCGGTCCCAGAGACTTCCCATGCTTTGGAACAAGATTCAATCTACATTAGGCAGAGCTCCTCACTAACACTCTTCAAAAGAAACCTTGACGAGTGGATGGGAAACAGAAAGTTTACCCCAGGGATCACTTCAGTGGCTCTGCTGGACAGAGGCACAGGGAACTATTCTAAGGGGGGTGGCTAAAGCCAACACATTCTGGCTAGGCTTATAAATTCCATCAGGGAAATAGCCTAGTACCTACCTATGAACCTATAATGCATGTTATTTGAAATAATCATTACATTATATAACATTAAAATTCACTTCCTGAGTCAACCCCTTAGGAAAAAGGGTACCAAAGTTAATGATCAATCCAGTTTCCAGAGATAATAATTTGCTAAACAATTCCTCTCCTTGGCAAAATGGGGTTTGGCTAACACACTAAAGAAAAAACTGGTGTCAGAATTGCCATGAATTTTGCAAAAATGATCTGCTACTGGACTATCCAGTCTCCTATTCCAAATATTGCCCAAGTGTTCCATAATGCATTTTTTCACCACTCTTCTGGTCTGTCCTATGTACCAAATGTTGGGCACACAGTCACACCCAATAATATAAACCACTCAGCAGGAATCACACTGGAACTTATCATGGGCCCTATAGACTCTTCCATTGATATTCACCCCCATGAATATTTCTAATCTTTTTACAAACCTTGCATCTCCCACAAGGGGAACTTCACCTCCGGTTATCTGCTGGCCTAAATTTTCTCATATGAAGAAGTTCCTTTAAATTCAAAAATATGCTGTATGAGAATGTCACCCTTACCAAAAACAAGCCCCTTGGGATATTATAATTGCTAATAATTGGCCAAAATCTGTCCCTCAACTTTCTTAATAAATCTGAGAAGGGTGAATATCTGTAAACAAAAAACAGCCTTTCCACATCATCCCCTGTTCTAACACTAGCATCATGTCTGTCATACCCCCTATAATACCTGATTCTGGGTGTCGTGCCAAAACCACTAAGCTTATTACTAACTTGTATTTCAGCTTTGTTGAGAATATTGTCTGAATATCCTCTGCTTGCTAATTTTGACCTTACCTTGGGAAACTCTTCTCCCAGTTTTTGATTTTTCTGATGTATTATTGACAATACACCAATATTCTCCATAAGGTAAGGATGCCAAAAGATGAAGGGCATCCATACTACTAGCCATGAAAAAATTATTCACTACCGTCTCCTTAATAAATGGCCTGCAATGTACTCTACCGTCCCCCACAATAAAAAATTCCAAATCTAGATATTGTATGGCCTCCCAGGAACAGATACAGACAGTATGAGTTTAAACCATCATGTGGGACTAAATGCAAGCGCCTTTGATAGGTATGTTGTCAATCAAATTATCTAGAAAGACTCAACTGAAAATCTTTAATTTTTCGGATTTGATAATTAACAATGACATAGAACTGTTATTTAGCAAAGGGGTGACGTTCATCCCTACTCATTTTCCCACTCTAGCAGACCTCACATTGGAAATTAATCGTTTCTGTCACAAATTACATCTTAAAGTATTCTTTTAAAAAATCAAAATAGTTATGTAAATAATCAAGAAGATAATGGTAATTATGGCGAAAGTATATCTTGTGACAGTGATGATTCTTTGTCAAATTTATCAGTGTACGACTTTGATGATGGTATGAAAGTTGATGATAGTTTAAATGAAGAAGTTAATGTGGGGTCTAGCTTTGTAACTTGATATCGTAAACTTTTAGTGCCCCGGGTACCTTACACAAGCAAATTTTATCCTCCCAAGTTCTCATGTAGCATTTATTTGTTTGAAAACATTTTATACAAACAGCTAGAGGTGGAATACAACAAAGCAAAAATGGTGAATAGAGAATTCAATCTAAGTAAGAAAGAATGGGGTGCATTACAAAATTTGTGAAATAATAGCAGAGATTATGTGTATACTCAAGCTGATAAGGGGGTTAACTGGGTCATAATTTCCAGGGAGCAATACAACAACATGGCTGATAACTTGCTTAGGGACCCCAATGTGTACATTGAATTGACTCATAATACCAAAAGTGAATTTAATTTACAGCTGTTAGAATTACTTGAGAGAGGGGAAAGATTTGGTTTCCTCTCTACATCAGATGTTACGAGGTTGTATATTAAGAATCTGAAAGATGCAAAATTTGTGGTTATACCTAAGATACACAAAAATCTTAAAAAAAAAACAGGCAGACCAATCATATCGGGAAGGGGAGCATATTTACAAAATGTGGGCATTTTTCTGGATTTTCAGCTTAAGGGATGCCTTACTAAGATTGAGTCACACATCAGAAATGGAAAAGAACTCTCAGGTTTGATTGGAGGCGTGGAATGGGGAAAGATTACTACTGGGCAAGTATTGATGTCAAATCATTGTACAGTAATATCAAGAAAAAGTGGGGAATGGAAGCAGTGAAAAATGTGTTAGGTGAAGGTCTACGTACAGATTTTTTGCTTTATATGATATAATTTTTATTGACACATAAAAGTTTTAGGTTTGAGACCAAGTATTATCTACAAAAAGAAGGTACAGCTATGGGGGCATCTTATGCCCCCACATATGCTATTATTTTTATGAATTGCTTTGAAAATTCTTACATTTATAACACAACACTTTTGGGGCAAAAATAATCATGTACAAAAGGTTCATAGATGATATGATTTTTATAGTTAGGGGAGATATGGAAGAACTTTTGGAATTCATGACACATTTACAAAGAAATAACTTTGGACTTGAGTTCACCTTTCAAACACATAGGAAGGACATACAATATCTTGATTTGGAATTTTTTTTATTGGGGAGGACAGTAGAGTACATTATAGGGCATTTATTAAAGGGATGGCAGTGAATAACTTTGATTGAAACAATTTTTTTTTACCTATGTAGTCTTCATACATTTTATGTGTGTATATCAATTTAGTCTTGCTTCATATGTAACCTATGTAATCTATGTTTGTTTAATTAACCTGTGTGTAAATCTGTATGTGGAGCTTTTCTCCCCAGGACTCCATTGAAAACGGGTTCTTCTGGCCCAATGGACTATCCTGGTTAAACAACTGCAAATAAATAATAATAAATAATAATGGTTAGTAGTATGCATGCCCCTCATCTTTTGGCATCCTTACCATATGGAGAATATTGGTGTATTTCTAATAATACATCAGAAAAATCAAAATTGGGGGTATGACAGACATGATGCTAGTGTTAGAACAGGGGATGATGTGGAAAGGCTGTTTTTTGTTAACAGATATTCACCCTTCTCAGATTTGTTAAGAAAGTTGGTGGACAGATTTTGGCCAATTATTAGCAATGATAATACCCTAAGGGGCTTGTTTCTGGAAAGGGTCACTTTCTCATATAGCAGATTTTTGAATTTAAAGGAACTTCTTAATATGAGAAAACTTAGGCTAGCAGATACCCGGAAGGGCAGTTTCCCTTGAGGGAGATGCAAGGTTTGTAAAAAGATTGTTAATCTTCATGGGGTGAATATCAATGGAAGAGTCTATAGGGCCCATGATAAGTTCCAGTGTGATTCCTGCATAGTGGTTTATATTATTGGGTGTGATTGTGTGCCCAACATTTGGTACATAGGACAGACCAGAAGACCGGTGGAAAAAATGCATTATGGAACACTTGGGCGATATTAGGAATAGGAGACTGGATACTGCAGTAGCAGATCATTTTTGCAAAATTCATGGCAATTCTGACACCAGTTTTTTTCTTTAGTGCATTAGCCAAAGCCTATTTTTGCCAAGGAGAGGAATTTTTTAGCAAATTATTATCTCTGGAAAGTAGATCATTAACTTTGGTACTTTTTTCCTAAGGGGTTGAATCAGGAAGTGAATTTTAATGTTATATAATATGAAGACTATTTCAAATAACATACATTGAATATACATTTATATTTGTGGATGTGGAGTTATTCTATTTTGTCATTTGACATTTTATTTTCTTACTAGACACTTTACTTTTTCACTAGGCACTTTATTATAATTGCATTTGATTTAATTTCATTAATTGCAAATGAAAATTTGTATAAAAGGCAGCCATGTGGTGTGATTAATTATTCCTTTGAAGGCAAAAGCCGAGGTACTGGCTACCCCAGTAAATTCATTTCTATTATTCCACTGTGTTTTTGTTTTTTTTTTTGTTCATGTTTGTGGATCATATAGTTTTTTGTATAAAACATGGAAAGTAAAAAAAAATAGCAGAAAAGGAGAACAAAGAGTTGGAAAAGGAGATTTTCTTAAATGAGCTAGATAAAGTACTGGGACAAGTAAAATTAGATTCTGCTGCAGGACAAAATGGAATAGGGTATGAAAAGTATAAAAAGGAAGGGATTGGCAAAAATATAAATTTAAAAAAAAATTGAAATGATGGTTAAATTAATGCTTTATGTATAAAGAATTATGTGGTGGAATAATTAAATTCCTATGGAAGAAGGAAGATAGAAGTCAATTAAAAAACTAGAGACTGATAGTACTGAATAATAATAATTTAAGATCTTTATGAAAATAATATAAAAGAGGTTTAAAACTAAAATGGAAAATAAATGATAATATATAGTACGAAAGGTTGTCAAGAATTATTAATGATAGAGAAGTTGTGGATGATATTATGAATACAAAAGAAGACATGGAAATCATGATAGGAGACCTTAAAAAGGCACTTGGCACGACTGGACATGAAATTTTATGGGTAATAATGAAAATAAAAAAGCATATAATATAACTGAGAAAGTTAGGAAATTATCTATGTCAGTGTACTGTAAAAATAAAGTAAAAATACTTGTAAATGACTAGTTAAGCCAAGAGGTATATGTGATGAATGGGGTGATTTGGGAATGTACAATGAGTTGTGCACTCTTTGTATTAGTTATGAATGTGATACTATGTGAAATAAATTACAAAATAAAATAGGCACTTGAAGGGTTAAGAATTTCAGTTTTGTTAGCATATGGAGATGACATTATAAAAATTGCAAAAAGCAAAATTTAGATAAAAGAAGTAATCATTTGCACAAATGAGTGGAGAGGTGATAGTGATGGCTTTACATATTTGTTTTTATTTATTTATTTACTTAACATTTGTTTGCTAGGATAGTCCGACTGGACAACAAGTGTCAATTTTCAGTGGAGTCTTGGGGAGAAAAACTCCATAAGTTTACAGAGAGAAAAAAATGTACAAAAGAGATATTACACAGTAGTAGCATACAGATTGCAGACTTTACAGCAGTTAGTATACAATAAGAGGATATTACCCCTTTTGGTTGAAAATATAAGTGTACAAAATATATAGTGAAAGTAGATAAGACTCTGGTAGAGCATCGCAAGATATTTCACAACTGAATAAGCATATATAAATGTTTAAGTTTCCATATATACAAGTAAGAACACACACACACACACACACACATATATATATATATATATATATATATATATATATATATATATATATATATTGGTTGAAAATGATTTCAGGCAGCCCACTTCAATGAAAGCTCATTTGACTGAAAGCTCATTTGGTCGAATTTCATTTGGTCGAAAATGAAATATAGCTCCTGCCCCATTGCAGTGTGATGCTGGAGTGAGAACATTAAGTAATGGGGGTTGGGGGTGCAGCCCCTCACATAATTGTAGCGTATTCACTATTATATGAAGGTGTATCCATTAAAAATACATTGATATATATATATATATATATATATATATATATATATATATATATATATATATATATATATATGGTTCTACCTGACATAAACGAAACCCCAAAACACTGACAACACAATCACCGAAACCACATAACCGACAGTACAAAAACACGAAACCCCACATGCCCGACAACGAAATAACCGGTACACAAACACGAAACCTCATACACTGCACACACCACAATCACAACAATCAACAAACAAAACACATTCCCGTCCAAAACCACATACACAACACAAGCACACCAAAGTCCCTACAACCCCACACTAAACCTCACATACACAACTACCTACAACCCTAACCCAAACCCTAACCCTAAGGTCCGTCACTACCAGACACTTACCTGACCTGCTCCTAACCCTAACTCACTTATCCGCCCTAACCCAAACACAATCACTGCACTTACCTGACCCGCTCCCTAACCCTAACTCACTTATCCCGCCCCTAACCCAAACACAATCACTACCGCACACTTACCTGACCCGCTCCCTAACCCTAATTCACTTAACCCACCCCTATCCTCACAGACCGTCAATATCCACACTTACCTTACTCGCACCCTAACGTCCGTCACTACCGCATACTTACACAGCCTTTTCCCATGTCGGCATCCTCTGTGTCGGTGCTTTCATCCGTCGGGTCGGTCTTCTGCACTGTCGATCTTCTGGGTCCGTCGCTTCGGTCTTCTCAACTGTCGATCTTCTGGGGCTCGCGATTTCCGTGTCGATGTTCCGGCGTGTCGTCTAACTGAGGTAGAACCATATATATATATATATATATATATATATATATATATATATATATATATATATATATATATATATGTGTGTGTATATATGTGTTCGGTAAAAACTATCTGACTCAGCCCTTGGTCTCAATGAACATATTAATATTAAATGTGCGCTGTGTTGGCTACTTTAAAAACAGAGTGGTTTTGTTTTATTCGGTTGCAAGACTACTCTAGGGGAACAGTGGTTTTGCTAGATGAATGATACACTGAATTGTGGACTTCTAGAGATTTCCTGGATTGCTTTGGCAGTTTAAATACTGGATTTCAGCCCTAGTGCTTACTTTGGATTCAGTGATTCCCCTATACTGTTATTTCTGAATATCTTAAATTATTATTGTCCTTTATTTATTTAATTTAATTTAATTTGATTAGTTAATTAAGTCACGATGATAATGTACCTTTTAATGCTGGCATCTCTTGGTAATCACAGCATTTTTTATGGGTTGGGTTATTTTACTGCTGAGTCTTATGATTGGCCCTTTGACATTCTATCTCTTTATGACAGGTTAGTATTTTTTTGAATTACAGAATATCAAGTGTGTACAACTGATTACACTGCATTTCTGTATTTGTTTCTGAAGAAGTCTTATCCATCAATAAAAGATGAAAGCACTAAAACACAAGTTCATCCTACGTGTTTTATTTTTTTGTTTTATAGTTCGAGATTCATTTCTCGCAGTCAGGGTGTTTTAAGTTATTTTATTATAGCTTATCTTCTTAGTCTCATAAGTTGTCGGTTATTTAATAAATATATATATATATATATATATATATATATATATATATATATATATATATGGTCCCCTTCAAAACATCTAAAACCCATAACATCTAATTACATAACATCGAGACCAGAACATCTAAAACCCAAAACATCTAAAACCCATAACATCGAATTTCATATCTAAAATGTGCATCATAACATCGAACACTACAAAATCACATGAAAATAACATCCCGTCCACATATAACGACACCAAACTACTAAACACACTTTTTACTATGTTTCTGCAGGGGGGGCTTGATACATTGGGGTTAGGAAATAAACTTTTCCCCACTGTAGTGCAATCTCGGAGTTGGTATATTTAATTTACGGAAGGTGTGAGAGGCAGAGCCCCCACATGGGGGGTGCATGGGGGGCTTGCCCTCCTGCAGAAACGTAGTAAAAAGTTTGTTTGGTAGTTTGGTGTCATTATATGTGGAGGGGATGTTATTTTCATGTGATTTGTAGTGTTCGATGTTCTGATGCACATTTTTGATGTTATGGGTTTTAGATGTTTTGGGTTTTAGATGTTCTGGTCTCGATGTTATGAAATTCGATGTTATGGGTTTTAGATGTTTTGAAGTAGACCCATATATATATATATATATATATATATATATATATATATATATATATATATATATATATATATATATATATATATATATATATATATATAGAGAGAGAGAGAGAGAGAAATATAGATATATATAAATACATGTACATACACTCATATATGTTATTGCTCACACATGGATAGGTATAGTTAGAGTGTGTTGTTTGTGTTGTCCAAGACAGATGGGGTGTACAAATAGTGAGTGGATGAGGCTTCGAGGGGTCAATTACAGTCGCATAGATGATTGGTGAAAAGGTATGTTTTAAATAGGCTTTTGAAGGAGGGTGCTGAGTTTTGTAGTCTGAGGTCAGGGGGAAGGTTGTTCCATATTTTTGCTATTTCATGGGCAAATAGTGATTCCTGGAGTTGTTTTAGCATGTGATGGTTTCGATTAAGACTGTGTTGGAGGACCAAAGTCGTCTATTTGAATTGTAGAAGTTCAGCACCAGTCAGGTCAGGGTTTTTCTCGGGATAGTACAGAATTAGATGAGCTAGGCTGAGTTGATGGTACCTTAATAGGTTCAGAAATTCAAGCCAGTGCAAAGTAGGGAAAGGCAGTGGTTGGATCATGATTTGGCGTTGGTAGTGAATCTAGCGATTTTGTTGTAACAGATGGAAAGTTTATTAAGGTCAGTTTTGTAAAGATTAGTTAGATTTGGGGATGCATAAAGTATAGTAGATACAAAGTGGGTCCTGGATATTGCAATTCAAGATTCGGTAGTTAAATAACTGTTACAGCGATAGAGGGAACCTAGCTTTTTGTGGACTTTAGTGATGGTTGTTGATATGTGCTTTGAGAATTTGAGTTGCTGGTCAATGGTACCTCCTAGGGGTTTAGCCTCAGTGACCGGGGTGATTTGGGTTTTGTTGGTGAAGAGTACGGAGAAGGTAAGGTTGCTTGTTTTAGTAGAGTACAATAGCATTAGTTGTGTTTTATTGGGGTTTAGTATGAGTTGTGAGTTGTTAAGGCAGTTCTCTATTTCAGAGAAGGCTTCTTGGGCTTTATTTGGAGAAGTTGGATGTTGGGTGCAGAGCATATGAGAGTTGTGTCATAAGCATATTGGACTATGTCAGCTTTAGAGGTAACTGACTGGAGTTGGTTTCTGAATATATTAAAAAGAAGGGGTCCTAGGATTGATCCTTGTAGCATGCCTAAGGAGGTTGGGAGTTGAGGGGGATAGAGAGTTATGCCATTTGACAGATTGTTGGAGGTTATCTAAATAGCTTTTAAACCAGAGTAGGGTGGGGTTGCTAAGGCCGAGGTCAGAGAGACAAGACAGTAGTTTATTATATGAGACTGTATCATATGCCGTGGATAAATCTAGAAAGGTAGCTGAGACTAATTTACCTAGATTCCTGCGGGAGTTTATATTATTGGTGAATATGAGTAAGCCAGTGGTGGTGCTGTGGGATGGACAAAATCCATGATGGGCTGAGGAGAGAAGGAGGAGATAGGAGAGGAACTGGTGATGAATACATCTTTCTAGAATCTTAGTGAGGTGTGAGAAAATTGCAATTGTTCGGTAGTTGGAAAGGTCTAGGGAGGGGCCACCTTTGTGGAGTGGTATGATGTATGAAGTTTTCCATAGGGATGGAACGGTGTGTTCGGTGATGGAGCTATTTATTAGAAGTGAAATGGGATAGGATATAGCTGTGGATGCAATTTGGAGGTATTCAGCAGGAAGGTTATTGACTGCAAGGGTGGTTGGTTTGAGTTTGGCTAGGGAGTTTGGATAGTAGAGGTAAGAATACACTTAAGTGTGAAAGGTATTGTATTGATATGGCCTGAGGTGGTTGTGGGGTGTTGGAGAAAGAGATGTTGTTTGAGTTTGAGTACTGAGGAGGTGAAATATTTATTAAAGCTGGAGTCTATGTCCAGATCTGTACCTGTTATACTGGGGGTAGGAGTGGTGGTTCTTCCGGGCTGTAGGATATTTATTGTTGCCCAGAATTTTTGAGGTTTAGTACTGTATTTTTTAAAATAAAGAGAAACATAAAGAGATATGTAAAGGTTTAGGTGATGTACTAAAGATTGTGGCTATATATCTTATAATCAAATAAATCTCTGTGTTAGGTATTACATTTGGGAATAAAGACATAGGTAGAATTCAGTGGGACAAACAGAATAGAAGAAATAAAACAAACTTATCTTTTCTGGAGAACATATAAATTGTCATTCAAAAAAAGACTTTTTTGATAAATTCAATACTGCTGAGAATAATAGCATACGTAGCAAATGTATTTATGCTGCCAACAGTATTTGAAAAGCAATTATTACAAATATTTTTTTTCATTTATATGGGGTTCTAGATTAAACCCAGTAAAAAGAGGAGTTTTGTATGTAAATAAAGAAGAAGGAGGCTTAGGGTTAATTAACCCAGTGGTATATGCTGCTTCATTAAATATGTACAAAATGTTAAAGTGGATAAATGAAAAAGATGACAGATTAGTAAAATTGTATAAATATAAGTATGCTACATTTGGGGTATGGTAAAAAAATAGTAAAAGAGAAAAATAGTATATAAGTGATGAAATAAAATGTTACCAAGAAAAAAACTATTTTTGTAGTAAATAAAAATTGATGATATAGAAAAACAAAAGTATGGTGTAAGAATGTAATGATAAAACATCACAATTCAAAACCATGGGAAAAACTAACAGATGAAAACAATTAAAGCTATAGAAATGAGAAGTAAATGGTGTAATTAGAACATAGAGTATCAAGAGTTTTTGTGGAGACTGGTAATAGATAAATTGCCAGTAAAAGGAAATATGCCATATAAAAAAAAGTGATAGAATATGTTTACATTGTCAAGAAGAAAGAACTATGCAACATGTGTTTTTGAAATGTAAAAGAGTAAAAAAGTTATGGGGATAACTATGTAAAGAAGATTTTTTTTTAAGGATATAAAATAAGTGGATAAAATAAACATGGCTATGATTAAATATGGATGTTATAAGAACAGAGGTAAAGAATATGTTAGAATAGATAAAAAGTTATTTTATGGAATGAAAGAATAAATGAAATGATGTTTAATGGTAAATGGATTTTAGCAACAATATTAAGTCAAATCAGGTGGTGGTTATGGAAAAATGAGTGGGGGTCTAAGAGATGACAATTTATATGATTGTAAAGGAAGTTATGAATATTTGTAAACAGATTTGTATAGCTACATACTTGTACATTTGTAAGTATTTGTAAATATGTAAATAAGAGTTATTTTTGTATATAAATAAAGGACCCCTACTCTTTTCAGTAGGTGTTGTATGATCTTTTATATTCACCAGAGTTACCGTCCACTCAAGAAGATGGAGCCATGGTTTAATAGCTCATCCAAAGGAGGTGATTAATCAACCTGGTCTGGGAATAGAACACACAGCCTTCAGGCACCAAAGGTGAACATGCTACCTGTTGCACCACTGACAATGTATATTAGCAAGTGTATAGAATTGTAAACACTTTAATTTATGTTTATTAATTAATTTATTATGTATTTATTGATATTTGATAGCCAATTGGGTAGGAGCCCATTTTCAGCTGAAACCCAGGGAGAAACGCTCCAAAGTATTATAAAACATTTTAAGAGCAATAATTTTACAGTCTTTAACATTACAGCTGAGTGACTCCTTCAGGTGCTTCTGCAGTTATATCTTTCTGACTCCTCTAGGCATCAAATATTGCTTTTTCCTATCTGCATCAGTAATTCTAAAAGTATGCTACATACCCAGACTCTGGAATACACTGCCCATACATGTCAAGCAGAGTGCCTCTTTGGCCCTCTTCAAAAAGAACCTTGACAATTGGATGGGAGATAGGAAATTCACCCCAGGGATCTCATCAGTCGCCCTGCTAGACAGGGGTCCAGGGAAGTAACTATTGTGAGAAGAAATAGCCAGGGAATTGTTATGGCTAGGCTTGTACAGGCCCTAGGGCCGATAGTCTAGTACCAACCTATGAACCTATACAAGGTATTAAAAGATGTCATCTTAAAGCTTACACAATAGATAGTTATAAATGTTATGCTTTTCTAACTATCTCAACAACGAATTAACACAGACAGAGCTGCTTAGCCTCCCATGCAAGTGCTCAACATGATGAATAAAAGCTGCAGACAATATGTGTACAACTTGAGCGTTTTTTGCGATATTATAAGTTGTTTACAAAATACTACCAACAAGTTACTGTGTTTACTATGACTTATGAAATTCATTTTAAGACCTAAAACCTTAAGAATACTGCCACTATAAAATATTTGATACTGTAGCGTTAACCATTTATATATATTTAGTAACCCCTATAGTTCCAGAGATATGAACATTTGTTTGAAATGTGAGGACATAATTGATTTATGTCAAAAGCTCTTAGACTCCTCCCATGGGAAGTTACAGTGCAAACTTCCAGAGCTCCATTGGAGGAAATGAATTAAAATAATAGACAAAACAAATTCTGTTGAAATTATTATACCAAATTAGACATAATATGGAAATATTGGTTAAGAATAAATATGAGTTACATGGCGATGATGTAATTGAGAAATTTTAGCTAGTTTATAGAGAAATCAAAGGTAAGTTAGTATAATACAAACGGAAACTGCAATACAAGGGGAGAGAAAAGCAGACATATGGTAAATTTAAAGAGAGAGCCAGGGAAGAGAAACTGATAGATGTAAGGAAGTGCATGAAGAAGGGAGAGTAAGGAGATGTAAAGTGTAAAAAGGTATTTGTTCATAGTTAGAGATGTAGTTCATTCTGGTGTTGAGCAAGAACAGAACCAGCTTTTGGATAGAAAGTCTTTCAGAATGGTTTTGAAAAATAAGAGGAATGGTATTGACCTGATTGATAAAGATAAGGAGCTCCAGACCTCAGCAATATATGGCCATAGGTTTGCCCTTGAAATTCATTACAGGTACCTAGAAAATGTTTGCAACACCAGTTTTGAAAACTGATAGGAAGATTGGAATAAAGGGGTTTTGAGCTTTTGTCATATTTTTTTATGTTTGTTTATTAAAAACAGGGAAGGTAACTCCATTTGAATTTATGACTAAATACTCCATGATTAGCTATGATGAACATGAGAATGTCAGAATTTGAATCAAGAATATTTTAATTTTGCGCTGTAGCATTCAGTTCTCAAAACTTCAACTTTGGAAAAAATAGAAAAAGAGACTGTTAACAAATCGGTTTTGTAAAAAGTACCTAAATTACATTATTATATATACAGCAAGCACTAATATACCCTGCCACTTGATTGCCCATCAGGGCAAGGCTCTTTATTCACCCCTCACCATCCAAGTGACTAAGCAGCTCACCCTACTATTCAGGCATGACCAAAGGGCAATTTCAGGTGTACTCTCCAGTCCAGCTGGTCAATCTGGGTATCCTGAGGCAATGTTACAACTGCCTCATGTACACAGACAACCCTCTCCTCCTACCACAAAACACTAATATATGCGAGAGATGCAATTATACAGCCAAACTGGAGGCTAAGCTGTCTCCACCCAAGACTGGAACAGACAGTCAAGAGGAGAAGGTTAACACTTGCACCACATCTCCAGCCACACACAGACCTATTAAACCAGCACTGGCAAAAAATACACATAAATGCACAAAATCATACTCGGGGGCTCTAAATAAAAACCTGAAAAAGCATCAGAGACCTCCAAAGCAGACACCCAAACAACCTGCACCTCCCGTCACAAACCAGACAACACATAAAACACAAAATCAGTGTGCCGCACAATCACAGCCCTTAAGGCGAAATAACATACCTAACACACTAGTAATAGGAGACTCTATAGTCAGGCACACTGATGTTCCACTCACTAGGCTGGACAAGCAGAAGATTACTGTTGGCTGCCTGTCAGGAGCCAGAATCCACCACATAACACAAGCACTCAGCTCACTCCAGAACAAGTACAAATATGACTCTGTCATTGTTCAAGTTGATGTGAATGACCTGAGATGTACTTCCCTGGACTACATGAAAAGAGACATGGAAGAGCTCCCTGATCATGTAGCCCAGGCTGGTATGACCCTGACCCTGAGTAGCATCCTGCCCTCATCAAGAATGATACCTCCTTATAAAGAAAAAATGATCAATTTCAACAATTGGCTAAGCTTCTGCTGTGATTCAAAGGAGAACCAGTGTCTGTCAGCCTGGGACGGCATGCTCAACAAGCCGCTTTGCTTCACAAGAGATGGCTTGCACCTGTCACCCCCAGGCTTTTGAATACTGGCCAAGGCTCTTGCTGTCCCCATAGTGCCTTTTTTAGGCAAAACTCAAAAGTCAAACCCATCTCCGTAAACAGCACAATTAACAAAAAACTGAGGGTTATGCTACTCAATGCCAGGAGTTTAAATCTCAAAATGCATGCGCTCAAAGCACTCCTCAGTATGGAGAACGTCGACATCTGTGCAGTAACTGAAACCTGGTTCAAGGCTCCAG
Organism: Protopterus annectens; assembly: GCF_019279795.1. Classification (NCBI taxonomy): domain Eukaryota; kingdom Metazoa; phylum Chordata; order Ceratodontiformes; family Protopteridae; genus Protopterus; species Protopterus annectens. The sequence goes on from NC_056751.1 coordinate 683,536,060, forward strand.
AGAGTACCCCAGCACTATAGGGCTGTAACTCGTACTACACGTTTTGGCCACAGAACATGAACTGAAACACAAAAGGAGGGGGTGTATCCATATTCTTCAAGGATACCTACACAAAACAAATGCCCTGGATCAGCTGGTAAACTCCCCTACCAGAGGTGAAAACATATTGGACCTGGTCATCACAAACATGGGCGACAGGTGTTCCACACCGGAGGTCAACCTGTCACTGGTTAGATCAGACCATAAACTAATCACTCTGGATGTCCACACCCCACCACCACCCCCAACTAAGGAAACCACAGTAAAAACTTTTTTAAAGCAAATTTCACCTTACTTAAGATGGAGGCTGTAAGTTTCACAGCCCCCACGCTAAAGGATAATGCTGCCCAAGATGCAGAAACCTTTACAAATGCACTCTATGAGCACCTACAAGGATGCATGGATCGTGCCATCCCTAGAAAAAACAAGTCTCACTTCTCTAAGAGAAGGAAACTAGTCTGGTGGACCCCTGCCATAAACAGGCTATATGATAGAAGGAGAAAACTAGTTCAGAAAAAAAAAACAAATCCCAAGAAGGAAAGACATCCCTGATCAGTATCAGTAAGAAACTAAGGTCCCTCATAAAATCATCCAAGGCTAACTTCAAAAGAAAAATAGCCATGGATTCAAAAGATAACCACAAAGCCTTCTTTAGCTATGTTAAGATTCTAAGTGGCAACTCACAGATATGCACTGAACTAGTGCAAAATAGCACAAAATATACTGAACCTACTGATATTGCCAACATCCTGGTAGATAGATTCAGTGCAAACATCACCCCCTCTCACCCCCAAAATGGACCACAACAATACTGGAAAAGTGTTGTATTCCAGAAATCACAGACACACAGGTGAAAATAGCCCTTTCAAAAGCCAAAAACACAGCATCAGTGGGACCAGATGGTGTCCCAGGCTGCATCTTGCATGAACTACAGAACGAACTAACCCCCCATCTAAACACACTGTTCAACCTCAGCATCTCCACAGGCTATGTGTCCATAGAATGGCACACAGCAAAGGTTATTCCACTCCACAAAGGAGGGACCACAACTGACCCTGATAACTATCGCCCCATAAGCCTGACTAGCCTGGTCTACAAGGCTATGGAGCGCATCATCATGGAACTCATTAACAAAGACACTGGGAACCTCCAAACACTTGACCCGACCCAGTTCGGCTTTGTTAAGGGCAGATCATGCCTATTAAACCTGGTTGACTTCTTCAAGACAGTCACCAAGGCCATAGATGAGGGAAAGGTTGTTCACACAGCCTACCTTGACCTCGGCAAGGCTTTCAACACCATTCCTCACTCAGGTATTACAGAAAAACTCACCAGCCTGAACATAAACCCCTACGTCACAAGATGGGTTGCCAACTGGCTTACAGACAGAACTCACACAGTAAGAATAGCAGGCTCCAGGTCCTACTCTAAACCAGTCACAAGTGGTGTCCCGCAATGCTCAGTCCTGGGACCCCTACTGTTTGGAATATACTTCTCAGAAGTACAGGCAAACACAGGAGGACTATGGCTAACCAAGTTCGCTGATGATTGCAAACTGGGAGCCATAACTGACTCTCCGGCTGAGACGGACATCCTCCAAAAGGGCCTTACTGAGATGGACACCTGGTGTCAAAGTCATGGCCTCAAGCTAAATGCCAAAAAATGCATACTCATCCCGTTTGGGAAAAACAAAACACCCATGAATTACCACATAGGTGGCAGCCCCCTTAATACAGAAGAGGTAATAAGGGATCTGGGGACCCAGGTAGATAGTAATCTATCCTTTGACAATCATATTGCCAAAGTAGTTAGGAAATCCTTCTATGCGGCCCATCTAATTACTAAAGGGTTTGCATCTAGAAATAAAGAGGTTATAGTGCCCCTCTACTCATCACTCATCAGACCCATCATAGAGTACAATGTCCCATTTGGGATGTACCTCAAAAGACACTTCCAACAGCTGGAGAGACCACAAAAGTACCTCACCAAGAGGATTACTGGCCTCAAACATATGTCCTGTGCAGCCCGACTGAAAAAATTCTGGCTGTACTCAGTGGCATATTGCTTACTCAGGGATGATCTCTGCCTGACTTACAAAGCCATGTTTGACTCAGAATTGATGGACATGCTCCACCTAAAGAAATCCAAGTCACTGCGAGCCATGCACTCTAGTGAGCTAAACCTCACCACAACAATTACTAGAGCATGCTGGAGGGATAGATTCATGTCACAGAGACACCCCATGCTTTGGAACAAAATTCCAAACTACATTAGGCAGAGCTTCTCACTAACACTCTTCAACAGAAACCTTGGCGAGTGGATGGGTAACAGAAAATACACCCTGGGATAACTTCATTGGCTCTGCTTGCCAGAGGATCAGTTAATTAATCAATGGGGCGGCGAAAGCCGGTAAACTCTGGCTAGGCTTATAAATGCCCTCGGGCAGATAGCCTAGTACCTACCTATGAACCTATGGCAGCACTTACAAGATTAATCAAGATGCACCCCATCCACCAATCCTGAATGATATTGTTAACTGCCAGCATGGCTTTACAATATGACCTGATGGCAAACATCTTAAGAGGAGCAAGAACGCTGACAACCTACTTCATTACAAAGTGGCACGTGAAGAAACTGTGAAAATAAAAGCATTAATGTGAGAGTCAGCATGATTTCTAGATTTAAGTAAGTGTATATAAGCAATACTTCACAGTTGTCAAACTTTCAAACAGAATGTTACCCAAGGACATAGTTAGGTCTTGTGTAAATGTCCTAGCTGTCAAACTAATCCTGTACTGAATGCATATTTTTTTGGTAACATTTTTTGAACTGATTAATCAGAGATTTACAGTGAATGAATCAGTAGTATCTTCATTGTCACAGCTGTCATTCCAATTACAGAATATATATTTCCATTGTTTAGCATACCATATATACTACAACACGGATAACATTCTTGCATTGGCAAGCTTTGTACACACTTTGCTTAATGCTAAGGTTTTAATCAGGAAAGATATACCATTGTAGCCACAATCAAGTGCTCTTTCAGAAAAGTTGACACCTATTTAGGCAAAACACTGGTGTGGTCTAATCAACAGCAACCCATTCAAATGTTATTCAGATGGCATAGCTCAATACCATACTATAATACAGGAAGATCTGTTTCCAAACTAAAATTCCATCCTCTGAACAGACTAAAACACATGATGGTCAGGAAAAGGTCTATATGAAAGATCAATGGTTGTAGAAGACATGCCACTCAGCATGACTTGAAAACAGGATACATTAAACTTTTGAAACAAAAAATGCAAATAGGTCACATGTAGTGGAGTGGTGGACTTGGTAGGCTCTCCAAACTTGTACAAAGAAGTTGTCCTTGTCAAAGCCAACAAAAAGCAGAGAAAGGAGAACCTTTAAGGTTCTAAGACCCTTGGAAGTACCAACAGTGGTACATGACTGTAATAAAACTGGGCTGTAAGCTATACTTCTAGTTTCTGCTTAAATACTATACTTGACTACTATTAGTAAAGTAAAAAATAAAAATAAACATTCATGGAATTTCGTTTTTACTTCATGAGTGCTATATTCTCATCAGAGAATTTCTTCTTCTTCAATCTGAAGCACATTTTTCTAATCAATCATATTTCCCATCTCATCAACCAGTCATGCTGGGTAGCCTGTTCCACTCTCTCCTTTAAAAGAGGATTTAAACCACTACAAAACACATACCACTTTGGTACCACCAAGGATCACAGAACCTTACAGCTCACTTTACTATGCTTTTGAAGCAAGAGAGACCTAATAAAACAGAAATGTAGGCTCAGTTCAACAGCTGCAGAACTCAAACTTGAAAATGTAAATGCTAATTAACCTCTCTAGTCTTCCATTTAAACCTATATATACTAATATATTAGTAAACAGCTTCATCATAACTGAACTTATTCAGACGGATGTGTTAAAACAAACTGAATCACCTTTTAAATACCTGTGCTAACAAGTTGCATAGCAAAAATGACCAAAAAAGTATAACAAACAAGATAATCTATATTTAAAGGGATTTGTTTGTAAGTAAGGGCTTGTTTTATTTAACTTACATCAATATGGCTTGTAACTCTGCATAAGCTAGTAGTATATTGTATGTTGTAACTGAATCTCTGTTCACGTCTCTGCTGGAGAACTTTTGTTTGGTGTGCAGGCAGGTTGCACTGTGTTTTTAATTCCAGTCATACTGTCCCACGTGTGAACTAGTAGCATTCTTATCTGGTTTACAATAATCTTTGCTGTTAGGCTGCTTAGTTACCACTCTATTGTAAGAATGTACCAGGCATTGTTTCAAATTGTACTGTAATAACCCAGACAGAACTGTGACAGCCTACAATTCTGGTGTCCTTAAAGCTACCGCACAGAGCTGTTGATAATAATTCAGAAGCGCACTGTAGATTTCTCGTTAAGACTAACTGCATATTGCTGTTCACTAGCATGATAACATCTGTGCACAACTTGTTAAAGGCATTGCAGTACTTTGGATACTTGCATAACTGTAATTACTACATCTATACATTTTCTCTCTTTCAGTTCCCCACACCATGCAACTTGCCATAATTTACAGCATCCTCTAATTCTACAACCAAACAGTGACTAGGTGTACTAATAGCTAATCTTGGAAGAAAGTGCACCTCAATTAAACAGTTAAAGTATGATTATTTTCCCCTCAGACTTATAGCCTACTTGAACTCTAGTTACTTATTTATAGGTACAGCCTCCTTTAGTTTCTGTATGTGCGACCAGGAGCACATCACTAGGGAACTCAGCCAGCTACCCCTGACCTTATTTACTACGAGTGTGACCCAAGCCCATAGTACCTGTACATTGGCACATAACACCAGTAAAGTCTCTATAAGGTGGTGTTCGAGGTTAAGGCTCACAGACTACTTAAACTTCTTCTAACTTCCTGGTATTAACTACCATACTGTCTGCTTGCAAACACTAGTCCCTTCCACCTCAGTTGCGAACAAAATCCACATCTTGTACTGCATTTTATGTCACTTTTTTTCTCTTAACCTCTTTTACTTGAGTGCTTAGCATCATTTTAGGGAACAGTGTGTGATAGTTTTTGGAATTTACGGTCATCCTGAGGGTCGGCTCTTCCCTCTCCATTCGCTCTTCGCTTCACTCAGGCTCACTTCACTCCCCTACCCTACCCCCATTCCATCCACTTCCTCTTCCATTACTTTTATACTTTCTATAGCCTGCCCCTGCATCATTCTCAACCAATACACTCCTGCTTAACATTAACAAGTACCTCCACTAATCCCTCTTCTGGCCCCACCCGCTGTACCCAGTCTCCACGTCTAGCTCTTATAACACAAATGGCTGTCTAAATACAGCTACATAATGTTTTCTTTGTACTAGCACATCTTCCTCTTTCTCAGTATGACCCACACCTTTCAACTCAGTATATTCTTAATTACCCTTTCTGCTCCTCTTCTTATACTATTCCAGGCTGCCTCCTTCCATAGCTATCTACATATATCTTCTTCAAATACACCGGGCCTGTCCATTCCACTTCAAACTAGTACTGAAACTTTCTCAAACATCTCATCCTCCTTATTCAACTGCCACTTTGCATACCAATCAAAATTATAACTTTCTCATGTTTATATCAAGTTAAAACTAACTCCTCACAGACACAGGACTTTCTAAAACCCTACATCAATATATCCTTATATGTTATGCCCAGATTCTCTCACAGTGTGGGGATATTCACCCCAACCTTGGCCCCAAGACTACTTCATCTCCTAACCAAACTTCTACCACTCAAAACCTATTTATAATAACAATAAATGTCTGCAGTATCTGCAATAAAATCAAAGAATTCAAGACCTGGCTCTCTCATAATAACTCTGACATTGTAGCAGTTATAGAAACATAGTTAAAACCTCACATACTAAACATAGAAATTATTCTACTGGGTTATAACATATGTCGTAATGGCAGAAGGCTGGGTGTAGCACTAATGTACCAAGAATATTTAAGTGTTACACCATTTCAAAAACCTTTACCATCCTTTCGTGAAATAGAACTACTTCTAGCTTGCATACACATAAACAGCAATAAGCAACTATGCATTGCTACATTATACATCCCACCAGGCTGAAATATCCCTGTTTTGGAAGACTTCCTATCGTGGACTAGTCATAACACCTCCAATGAAACTATTATCCTAGGCGATACTAACACAAATTGGCAAAACCTTAACTGCAACTCCCCAGCAAATAGTATAAACCTGCACAGGTATACACAACTTATTACAGACCCTACATGTACTATCAATAACCAAACAATTTGACCTTAGACTGAATCCTAGTCACTGGTACTCTCCCTAACATACTAAATGAACACTCACCAGCCTTTACCTATAGGACCCATACCCATATACCAAAAATCTCACTCCTATAGAACATCTATAAACCTATCCCACTTTAGCCAAAACCTTCTTGTAGACATTTTAAAAGCCCACAATTGAAACCCTCTAAAAACACTCCCATTAACAATCCCAAAAACCTCAGCTTTGGCCAGCTAAGAACTTGCTGTATTCAACTGGACATATAAGGGAATTTAAGTACCTTTATCTGCACTTTTTTTTTCAAAAAAATACAGTATTTAAATTGATTTTAACTGTGTTGCAGGAATATTAACTGAACTGGAAGTTAGTCAGTGTTTGCTGAATTTTGTTATTTGCTAGTAATTACAGGTGTGGGGGTAGCCAAATTCTTTGATTTCCTGTTCTTGCCTATTTAAGTGGTACAGTGTGAAATATTTTCTGCTTAAAAACCTCAGCTTTGGCCGGCTAAGAACTTGCTGTATTCAACTGGACGTAAAAGAGAATTTAAGTACCTTTATCTGCACTTTTTTTTAAAAAATACAGTATTTAAATTGATTTTAACTGTGTTGCAGGAATATTAACTGAACTGGAAGTTAGTCAGTGTTTGCTGAATTTTGTTATTTGCTAGTAATTACAGGTGTGGGGGTAGCCACATTCTTTGATTTCCTGTCCTTGCCTATTTAAGTGGTACAGTGTGAAATATTTTCTGCTTAAAAACCTCAGCTTTGGCTGGCTAAGAACTTGCTGTATTCAACTGGACGTATAAGAGAATTTAAGTACCTTTATCTGCACTTTTAAAAAAAAAAATACAGTATTTAAATTGATTTTAACTGTGTTGCAGGAATATTAACTGAACTGCTCTTCAGTTAGTCCCACCCACCCTCCCTGTTTTTGTTTTTGTTTTGGTTTTGGTGTTAATCTTAGTGGCCTTGAAACTGCCTGCCCTTCTTGTAAATTTGTGTTTGGATACTCCTTCTGGGCCCATCTCATTTGCTCACTCAACTGAGTGCAGTGAGATCATATTCTGATTTCAGGCACTCCTACTGTGTACAAAGAGAGCATCTGGGAAACAGAAAAAAAAATTAAGCTTGTTTCCTGCCTTTCCTGTTAAGTGATATAGACTATTTGTAGGCTTCTGAGCACCCAAGCCCTTCTGTGTTGGAGGGAAGCCTTCTAGCTTAGTTTTTTTCCTTATAACTGGCCAGTTTTCTGGTTTCGGCACTCAAATCTGTTTCTTTGATCTCAGCACTTGTTCAGAAAAAAAAATAATCTGCTTTTACTGTACTTGTGTTTCTACCTACTTTATTTTACTTTTGCATCATCTTAAAAGTACTCAATTGTATTTATTACTGCTTGGTGTAACTCATTCTAAGCCTTTTGGTTTAAACACTTGGGCTTCGGACCAGTTGTTTTGCACTGAGAGGGTTTGTGGTCTGCACTGTAGTGGCAGAACAGGTAGCTTACATCCTTCTAGGTTGGGAACTGCTGATTGAGGGCTCATTGTCTGTTATTCTAAAAGTGTATTAATTCTGGCTTAAGCACTTGGGCTTTCAGGCCAGTTATTTTACATTAAGAGGGTTCGTGGTCTGCACTCTTGTGGGAGTAGAGGCTGGACTCTACCCTTCTGAGATGGGAATTTCTGGTTAAAGGCTTATGGTGCATGCATATCTGAACTGCTTCTTACTGAACCTGGTGCGCCTTGTTTGCTGTGGCATAGACTGGATTCGGGCCTGCTGGATCTAGCTTTGTTTGTGAAACTTGAGCACTAATCCAGGCATTCTCTAAAGTATTCAATTGTATTTATTACTGCTTGGTAGAAACTTGATTAAAGTGTAGCTATCATTCTAAGTCTTTTGGATTAAGCACTTGGGCTTCAGACCAGTTGTTTTACATTAGGAAGGTTTGTGGCATGCACTGTTGTGGCAGGACAGGTAGCTTTCATCCTTCTAAGTTGGGAACTGCTGATTGAGAGCCCAGTGTCTGTTATTCTTAAAGTGTATTAGTTCTGGTTTAAGCACTTGGGCTTCAGGCCAGTTATTTTACATTAAGAAGGTTTGTGGTCTGCACTCTTGTGGGAGAAGAGGCTGGACTCTGCCCTTCTGAGCTGGGAATTTCTGGTTAAAGGTTTATAGTGCCTGAATATTTGAACTGTATCTAACTGAAATTGGTACACCTTGTTTGCTGTAGCATAGACTAGACCCAGGCCTGCTGAATCTAGCTTTGTTTATATGCTTGTTGTTTGTTTGCTTGTCATTTCCCTGGAACGCTAATTCCACCTAATACGGCTTCTCAGCGCTTCTGTGGATCACTAGTGATATCTGCATTGCTTACTGTACTTATTTCCTTGTTTCACTTGAAAGAAAGTTACTGTTTGTCATTTTTGCATTTAAGTTACCTGGCACATTTTTTTTTTTTTTTTTTTTTTGCTGGCTTTACCAACTACTGGTCCATTTTCAGTGGAGGCCCGGGGAGAAAAGCTCCGCTATAAACTACTAAAACAAGTTAAGCTTAAACAAAAAAAAAAATTAAAATAATGCACTTAAGTTACCTGACACTTGCTCACTAAAGCAATTATATAAGTCAGCACTAAAAATTAAAAGCACTACACCCTCACTCCCCAATGGCCCTTGTTTTCAATTATTAAGGAATTCCCAATATTATTCTAACATGTCCAAAGGTCAGTTGTCAATCTCCTCTCCGGTCCAGCTGGTGAATCTGGGAATCTTGAGGCAATGTTACAACTGCCTCATGTACACAGACAACCCTCTCCTCCTCCCAACAAATTCCAACACATGTGAGAGATGCAGCCATATAGCCAAACTGGAGGCTAAGCTCTCTCAACTCAGTACTGGCGTAACCAGTCAGGAGGAGAAGGAAATCACACTCACTACAATTCCAGTCTCACATAGACCTACCACGACAGCAAACCAAACACATAATCACACAAAAACATACTCGGAGGCTCTAAATAAAGAGCTGCCTAAGCAGCACAGACCTCCAAAGCAGACACCCAAGCAACCGCTACCCCAAAACAACACACGTGCAACACATATCTCACAAACCCAGTGTGCCGAACAGTCACAGCCCTTAAGACTAAACAACACACCTGATACACTTGTAATAGGTGACTCTATTGTCAGGCACACTGAAGTCCTGCTCACCAGGCTGAACAAGAAGAAGGTCACGGTGAGCAGCCTGTCGGGTGCTAGGATCCGCCACATAACACAAGCACTCAGGTCACTCCAAGGCAAGTACAAATATGACTCAGTCATTGTCCATGCTGGTGTGAATGACCTGAGACGTACCTCCCTGGACTACATGAAAAGAGACATAAAGGAGCTCTCTGAGCATGTAGCCCAGGCTGGTATGACCCTGACCTTGAGTAGCATCTTACCCTCACCAAGAATGATGCCACAATATGAAGACAAGATGATCAATTTCAACAATTGGCTTAAGTAGTGGTGTCATTCACAGGGGATCCAATGCCTGTCAGCTTGGGATGATATTCTCGACAAGCCACGATGCTTCGCTAGGGACGGCTTGCACCTGTCACCCCTGGACTTTCGGATATTGGCAAAGGCTCTTGCTACTCCCATAGTGCCTTTTTAGGCAAGGCTCAAAAGACAAACCCACCTCCATAGGTATCACAAGGGATAAGAAACTAAGAGTAATGCTACTCAACGCCAGAAGTCTAAACCTCAAGATGCACGCACTCAAAACTCTCCTTAGCATGGAGAACATTGATATCTGTGCAGTAACAGAAACCTGGTTCAGGGCTCCTGAGAGCACCCCAGCACTAACAGGTTATACCTCATACCATGCTTTTTGGCCCCAAAACTTGGACCGAACCACAAAAGGAGGGGGAGTATCGATATTCATCAAAGATACCCACACCTCCAGGTTGGTGGCAAAGCACGAAGCATCAGAGACTATCCATGTGCAACTAACAGTGGGTAAAACTGCCTTCCAGTTTATAGCCTGCTACAGACCACCCTCCCAAACCCAGCAACCCCACTGGCCTTCCTGAGAACACTGGAAAATATGAAGGTCTCTCCAAACACCATTATATTGGGTGACTTCAACTACCCAAACATAGACTGGGAGCATTACTCTAGCTCCAACACCCTAGCCCAAAGGTTCCTAGAATTTATAAACTCAAATGCTATGGAACAACTTGTTACCACTCCCACAAGAGGGAAAACATACTGGACCTGATCATCACCAACATGGGGACTCTATGCTCCAGACCAGAAGTGTATCCCTCACTGGTAAGATCAGACCATAAACTAATCCCACTGGATATTCACATCCTGACCCCACCCTCTGCCCAGAAAACCACAGTGAAAAACTTCTCTAAAGCAAATTTCACACTCCTCAAAACCGAGGTGGAATCCTTCAAAGCCCCTGGGCCTGTGGAAAATACGGCCCAGACCGCAGAATCCTTTATAAACGCATTCTATGAACACCTTCAGGAATGCATGGATCATGCGATCCCAAATAAAACCAAGACCCAATCCTCCAAAGGCAGACGTCCTGTCTGGTGGACCCCAGCCATAAACAAACTATACAATAGAAGGAGGAAGCTACTAAATGATAGAGCAAAATCCCAAAATGGGAAGGCATCACTGATCAGTATTAGCAAAAAACTACGGGCACTCATAAAATTGTCTAAGGCCAGCTTCGAGATAAAAATTGCACAGGACACTAAGGATAATCACAAAGCTTTCTTTAGTTATGTTAGGAACCTGGGTGGTAATTCCCAGATATGCTCAGAATTAGTCCAAAATGACAAAAATACACTGAACCCACAGACATTGCCAACATCCTAGCTGACAGGTTCAGTGCAAACTCTCCCCACCAAAAGGGCAAATATCTATCCCAACAGAGTGCTGCCCCTCTGACATCTCAGATGCTCAGGTAAAAGCCGCCCTCTCCAAAGCAAAAAACACAGCATCAATGGGACCAGACGGTGTCCCGGGCTGCATCCTACATGAACTCCAAGAAGAGCTAAACCCAAACATAAAACTACTGTTCACTCTCAGCCTTACTACAGGATATGTGCCCAAAGAGTGGCGTACAGCAACAGTGGTCCCTCTCCATAAAGGTGGTGCCTCAATGGATCCTGGAAACTATTGCCCAATAAGCCTGACTAGCTTGGTCTGCAAAGCTATGGAAAGGATCATCATGGACCTCATAAATAAAGATATTGGAGACCTACAGGCACTGGATCCTACCCAGTTCGGCTTTGTTAAGGGCAGATCCTGCCTCTTAAACCTGGTTGATTTCTTTGAAACAGTCACCAAGGCGATTGACAAGGGGAAGGTGGTCCACACAGCCTACCTGGACCTCGCAAAAGCCTTCGATACAATACCCCACTCGGGCATTATAGATAAGCTCTCCGGCTTAAATATAAACCCCTATGTCACTAGATGGATTGCAAACTGGCTCAAGGACAGAACCCACATGGTTAGAATTGCTGGAGCCATGTCAGACTCCAAACCAGTTACAAGTGGTGTCCCACAAGGCTCAGTTCTGGGACCTCTCTTGTTCGGTATATATTTGTCGGAGGTACAGGCCAACACGGAAGGACTGTGGCTGACCAAGTTCACAGAAGACTGCAAACTGGGTGCCATAATCGACTCTCCACCCGACACAAGCATCCTCCAAAAGGGCCTCATAGAAACAGACAACTGGTGCCAGAGCCATGGCCTCAAGCTAAATGCCAAAAAGTGTATAGTCATCCCCTTTGGCAAAAACAAAGTGCCCACAAATTACCACATAGGTGGTAATCCATTAAGTACAGAAGAAGTAATTAGGGACCTGGGGACCCAAGTTGATAGCAATCTCTCATTTGACAACCACGTGGCCAAAGTGGTTAGAAAAACATTTTATATAGCCCACCTAATCATGAAGGGATTCACATCTAGATCAGGGGACATCATCGTGCCTCTTTACTCATCCCTCATCAGGCCCATAATTGAGTACAATGCCCCTTTTGGGATGTACCTTACCAGACACCTGCAGCAACTGGAAAGACCCCAAAATTACCTCACCAAGAGGATCAAAGGGCTCAAACAGATGCCATATGCTGCCCAGTTAAAGAAACTCCAGCTCTACTCAGTGGCATACCACCTGTTCAGAGGCGATCTGTGCCTGACGTATAAAGCCATGTCCAACCTGGAATTAATGGACATGCTGCACCTCAGAAAAGCCAAATCCCATCGAGCTACATACTCGAGAGACTTGAACCTCAGCACTGAAATAAATAAGACATGCTGGAGGGACAGATTCATAACCCAGAGGCTCCCTTCACTCTGGAATAAAATCCCAGTCCAGGTTAGGCAGAGTCCCTCATTGACTCTCTTCAAGAGGAATCTTGATGAGTGGATGGGAGATCGTAGGTTTACCCCGGGTATCACTTCTGTGTCACTGTTAGACAGAGGCACAGTATACTAACCTCGAAAAAGGGCATAGCAAAATAAATTTAAAATGGGTGGCGAAAGCCAAACACATTCTGGCTAGGCTTATAAATGCCCTAGGGCAGATAGCCTAGTATGAACCTATGAACCTATGAACCTATTAGAAGATACTGTAATCTATTTCAGTAAAGTCTTTCTTCATGCTCTAAATAGTCTAGCCTTAATTCAAACCTAAAGAATAAAACATAAGCATGCCCCCTGGCTAATAAAACATACCAAACAATTGCTTATCTCCAGAGACTGAGCCTGGAAAGAATAGCACAAAAATAGATCCCCACAAAATGAACTTACCTACAAAAACTCTGTAATACTGCAAAAAAGCTAGTAATTAATGACAAAAAGACCTATTTCTCATCATAGTTATCCACCCTAAAGAATAATCCCAATAAATTCTGGAACTCAATTTCCTCACTTCTCAATCTCTGAAGCCAGCATAACTCTGCACTATCACCTGATAAACACCCACAAGAAATCTCACAAATGTTTAACTCTCACTTTATTGAAACTATTCGAAAACTTATCAAACAATCCTCCCCAACAGCAAATAATAACTCAGGTAGTATGGCATCTACTTCTAATCCCACACAGCATGATCAGAGCTCCTATTCCTCCCCTTCTACTGATAGCACTACTATTTTGCTATCAGCACCAACTCTCACTTTACAACCAATACCCACCTCCCTTCTGCGTAAACTATTAGCTAAACTGAGACCATGCTCCCTACGTACTGATAATCTCCCATCAAAATACTTAAAACTAGCTGCAGATGCTATAGCATATCCCGTCAGCATACTTATTAACTGGTCCATCTCAGAATCATACATCCCTGAACTCTGGAAAAATCCGTTATAATCCTCTGCACAAAGGTGGTTGCAGCAAAGATCTTTCTAACGTCTGACCATCTCCTTGCTCTCACCTTTATCCAGAATCCTATAAAAATGCATATGTATGCAATTATTTAACGACTTCAATGACAATAACCTCTTTGCTCCAACTCAGCATGGCTTTTGCCCTGCGCACAGCAACACTACAGTCTTACTCTCTTTTACCAATACTGTGTACAGGGCTTTGGATGCTGGTCTATCAACTTCAGTCATTCTGATTGCCCTATCCAAAGCCTTTGACACAGTATCACACCCTAAACTATTACGACATTTCAAAACTTTAAATTGCTCCCAGCATACTCTAAACTGGCTTTCAAGCTACCTAAAAAAATAAAAACAATCTGTCAGACGCAAACATGCACAACGAATATATTGTCAGTAATACAGGTGTCTCCCAAGAGTCTATTCTGGGTCCCTTCTTTTCAATGTGTTCATAAATAAACTTCATACAGCATCCCAACAGAGTACACTCACCCAGTATGCTGATGATTCCACTGTTATCTCCTACTCCAGTAACTTTTCTGACCTCCTAAAAATAACTCAAAACTCCTTTTCATCTATTGAATCTTGGTTAAACAACAAGCAACTACTGCTTAATACCAAAAAATCTAAACTCCTACTTTTCCCTGCGAAAACATCAACTCAAGAGTTTAAAATCTGTTCACTAAACAATACAGAAACTGAAGTAGTAAAGTTAGCAAAATTACTAGGCATAGAAATTAATGATAAACTCTCCTTGGAAAACCATATTCTTAACACAATTTAAAAAACTCTAGGCAAACTCTATAGACATAAACAATACATGGACAAACCCACCAAGATAAAACTGGCAAACACTATGCTACTTCCTTCCCTCCTCTATGGAAGCACCATCTTCACCAGCCTTCGGACGTCATCCCTAAATAAACTACAGTCTTGCTACTATAAAATAGCAAAATTTGCCACTAGAATAACTAATTGCACACACCACTGCCTGGCCATAAAATAATTAAACTGGTTTGAATTCCCCTATTACCTATCACATACCCAACTAAGTCTTTCACACAAACTGATCTATAATCCTGATAAAGCCTCTTCAGAATATTCTGGAGCCATATAGCCCTCTCAGAAATCTTCACTCTAGTAATAAACAACTTATAAACATAACCAAACCAAACCAAACAAACAAGCTGGACAAAGCCTTTATTCATACTGTATTACCCAAACTATGGAATGTACTACCTTCCTCAACCACTCAGTTAGACACCATAAAACCTTTTAAATATGCACTAAAGAAGCACTACCTTAACCACTATACCTGCCCATGCACACATATGACTAACCTCCATGAACAAAGATAACCATTCCATCCAGTTTTATACTACATCCTGCTTCTTCATGAATCTTTTTAATAGCCCTTGTAATAGCAGTTTCAAAGTCTCAGTGTCTGTTTCCATTACTAAGGTTCCAACTACTTACCTACTTACTCTTTGAACTTACCTACTGTCAGATCGAAGCATTTTCCTCCCTGAACTTACCTACTTTTCAGATTCTTGTACAAATATTTTGTGACCTATATTTGTATTTCTAGTTTAATGTGTGTCTGCACAAAACTGTAATGTCAGTCTGTATCAAAATTGAATATTATCTTCTATGTACTTGTAACAATGATGTTAATATTTTGTATGTTCCTGGAGCCAGTGGCCTCCACTGAAAATGGGTTGCAGACCCAGTGGAATTTCCCGGTTAACAAATGTCAATAAATAAATAAATAATTTGCCTTTAAAATGTGCTTAGAAATAACTACATCATTCAAACCTAGCTTTTAACATACATTTCATATTTGCCAGAAATATATACTTCATGTAGACATGGGTGCAAAGGTTTATTCCTTCAACTTCTGTTTGCCTACTGTATAACTACAGGTGAGTCACTTAACCAGACAGGGCTCCCAGGTCACCCTTAGAAGGGGATATTTGAGTCCAATGAGCTTATCCTATTAACAACTGTATAAAATAAAGTCAAATAAAACAAAATAACAAGTAACAAATCCTGCCCCCTGTAACACTGAAATGCTTGTTCAAAAATATAAAACAGGATCTTCTTGAATCCAAGTGAGTGTTTGCACAAAGCACTTTGTGTATGCCATTTTCTTATTGCATAGTCGCATTCATAACTACATTTTCCTAATTTCCTGAAAGTTTTGTCAATTGAGAAAATAAATCATATCAATACAGGCTTCTGCTTAAATAATAAGGGATACGGGGAGTTAGAGATGATAGTGAAGTGTCTATCACAGAGGTAGTTAGAGTAACAAATGAAAACTTCATCGAAGAAGCTCCATGCTTTTAGTTTGTCAATGAGGACATCGTGACCCACGTGAATTTGCCATCTTCCATGCTGAAGAAGATCTGGCTAGTTAAAGAAAGAGAGCAGTGGTAGTTCTGTATTTAGGTCTGAGACGATGCATTTATCTGTTGAAATGTCATCATTGTTTAGGTAGTCTAGTGTTCAGTTGCAAATCAAAGTTTCTAGTAGTTTGGCTATAGGTTTGATATTGATAATAGTCACCAATAGATTTAGGGTTGGGGACTTTGGGTAAAGGCATAATGTCAGCATGTTCTTGTGGAGACTCATTATTCTTGGAAGTTAGTGTTAGACTGAATATGTGGGCAAGAGGAGCAGCAGGGAACTTGAAGCCCAGCTTTAGTATTTTGGGGCAGATAAAGCAGAGCTTGCAGTTGATTTGCTCAGGAGTTTGATTGCCTGCTTGATTTAATTTTAGTTATGGTTTTGATATGAAACTCTGGATATTGCAAGGTTACATGTAGAAGGTCTTGATTAGATGGCAGGGGTGGTTCTATATGTGTGCAAAGATTTGTGGGGGTGGGTAGGTTGCAAATATTTTAATGATAGCTTTTATAAAGTCCAGAGGGCTAGTTTTTGGGCTCTTAAAATTATGAAATATTTTATAGGATGATGTTTTTTCAGTGTTCCAAAATTAGATAGTTTTAGGTTCTGTGATAAGTTGCTTTTGCAATGTTGGTTTGTAGTTTAGTACACTTGTGAAGGGACTTGTCTAGATCATGTTCATTTAGTTTAGTAGGACTGTCTTTTCATTCTTTCTATCTCCTTTTGATCACTTGCACTAATTCAGGGGTAAGCCAATGGACTTTAGTGGCTTTTAGTGTTCTAGCATTCAGGAGCTAGAGATTCTCATACGCAGACTAGACAGTGCTGAAAATTAAAATAAAAAAGTTCAGGGCCTTGGAGTGTTATAGATAACAGTGGAGATTAATCAGTACAGCTGAATTGGGATAATAGAGTCTTCTGATGGGGCTGATACATTACAAGTACCTATGTCCCTGGAATGAGGTTTAGAGGCTCTTAGTGAGCAGAAAGAAATTATGGGGTTGTGATCATATAGGGTGTTGGGATTGACTTGGGTGTCATAAAATATTTTCTGGAATATTAGTGAGTACTAGGTCTAATAGAGCAGATTTGTTTATTAGATGATTTATAGTAGTGCCTTCATGGATAATTTGTACTTGTTTATGATAAAGGATAATTTTATTCAAATAAGTCTTCAATTGGCCATAATAATGAAAGTTGAAGTCTCCAAAATAATTAGTTTGTGGTGTTTGGACTGCAGAAGATTAGTGTCTTAAAGGGTTTCAAATGTGGAGTGAGAAAGCGGTGAGTGGTGGAATACACACAGTAGCAAGGAAAATGTCTGGGTTATTATATAAAGTTAACTGAAGTAGGATCCATATGGGGAAATTATATTTAGCTGTTTTATTTTTCTGAATGATGGGGGTTGTAATGACAGTATCATTTTTAACTAGTAAGAACTCCACCATCTTGTCTTTTACCAGGGGAGTGCACCCGCGGTTGTGGTGCTGCGGTAGCATTTTCGCCTCACAGTTAGACGTTGCCCGTTCGAGTGTCTTCTGTGTGGCGACATGCGTGAATGGGCGTTCCTTCATTAAAGGTTGTGCGTTAGGCCCGGCAAGCCAGCACGTAAAAATCTACTGCCAATCATTAGCGGACCTGAGTTCCGCTGTGGCGACCCCTAACCGGGAAAGCTGAAAGACACAACAACAACTGGTATTTGTTCAGTTAGCAAACATATGAAATACATATTAAGATGTATACAATCCATTTTGATCCTTTTCATTTTACCTAAAAGGGCAGCCAGTCATCAAGCAAACTGCATCTGGTTCCTGCTGTCTACCTTTTCAATACTCCTGATTATTTGAAAATTATCTGGACAGGATAATTATGACTAGTATACTACAATAATTGAAAAGGAAGTGTTTTATGCACCTTAAATCTATCCTACAGTTTAGTAAAGCTTATTAAGGTTCTTAAAAAATTAAAGTTTCTGCTATCTACCCAGACTACTATAAACAACCATCCAAGCCTTTGAAAAATGCTTCTGACCTATAAATATTTGAAATCTAGAAAACAAGAGACTGTGCGACACCAATTACCCTGCCTACATAGGTGTTTATTTAAACCTCTGAGCAACGAGCTCCTAGTTTCTCCTTTTTCTTATTGACATTCACTCGTGTGCGGACACCAGTAGTTCTTGTACTTGTATTTCAAAAATAAAAATAAAATGTCAGTACTTCTAGGTTGGACTATGTCTTGTTCGGTTGGAGGGTATGCCTTACTACTCAGTTATGTACTTTTCATCATTGTTTACTAGTATCTTGAACTTTCAAAGACTTTGCTCCACACTAGTTTGCTTACCTCTTCATTCCTCTTCTAAACCAGAACCAGTTCCACATTCTTTTCTTACCAGAACTATGTATTTAATGCCATTCATGATTACTAGGCTTTTCTGTTGAAAAGAAAGTTTGGAATATAATGTCAGGTTTAACAGATTTTGTCTGAATGCCTTTAATTGTTTTTGTTTTGTTACACCTGGATCATGCCTTCTAGCTCTGAGATACAGCATGTAGGCAGTTATCATAAGAATGTTCATTATTTACCATATTGTGTACTGCAGCAAGTATTTGGCTCCTGTTGCATTGGCTTACTGTTCTACATTTATATGAGAATTCTAAGTTATTTGTCCACTGTATCTGAATATTCCATTTTTCAGTCTTTCAGAAATACAATGCACAGGATCAAATGAGTAAGTTCAAAGCAGAGCAACAGAAACTATTCTGGCCAATCTTACAAATTGGCTTTTAACCAAGGCTCTCTTTTGATGTGTAGGGTGCCAACTATTGTAGCGCAGCAAGGAATTAGAATAAGTAGGCTTCCTATAAATATGTGATGTAAAAACATTGTTATTATAATACCTTCTAATGGTGACATCCAAATAGTGAAGCACATCTCTGTCCATACACGTGGTAAATCTCAGGAAATGTGTCATTTCATTAATATATTGAAAGATTTCATTCAGCCTATCCTCACCATCTTTCCAAAATAGCAACACATCATCTAAAAATCGGCCATAGAGCACCCAACAATCTTTAAAAGGTGAATTAAAAACAAAAAGATCCTCCCACTGGGCTAGCACTATGTTAGGAAAGACAGGGGCACAACATGTACCCATTGCTACCCCCTACTTCTGCTTAAATAAATGCCCCTCAATGCTCACAAAGTTGTTCTCTAACACGAGTTTGATGCATGCCCTCAAAGTAGAAACAGTATTACAGTCCATGTTTGTAATTTTGACTAAGTAATCACAAAACCAGTCAATTCCCTGTTCATGTGGGATGACTGAAAACAAATCACAGATGTCTGTAGTTACCATTAGTAAGTTGTCATCATACATTTCTTGTCTAAATTTCCCAAGAATCTCTCAGCAACACTGCCCTGTTCTCAAGCACGTTTATTTTTAAAATCCACACATTTTACAATACTAAATGTTTTGATGCTTTTGCATCCACTATTGGGTGATAGATTTATGTTTTTTTTGGGATCCGTGGATGTACTGTCACCAAAAATTTGTGTTCCTCTAGAGAAATCTGCCCGTTCAACAACTCAACCAATGTTAAATCAGCATTTCTCTAAGCAATGTTGAGTTCATTATGGGAGACTTCTGTATAGGTATCACTGTATATTAGTTCAAACATCCTGTTAATGTAGTCATTAACATCCATTGTCACCAGCCCCCACACCCTTATCCAGTTTCATGATTCTAATGTCCCTATAAGCTAAAATGTCTTCAAAAAGCACCATTTCATTGGGTGTTAAATTTCCTATTGTTTTATTATCCTGTCCTCATCTAAGGTCACAAATTTCTTTAACACACAGTGTCTCAGATAAACTAACCCTAGGATGTAGGGGGAGATGTATGTGCTAGGTCTTTTTAATAACATCGGTAACACCCCAGTGTTAGCCCCATTTTGAAATTGTATTGCCAAATTCAATTTTCTAATGAAAACTTGTACCTGTAAACTTGTTTCCACTATATTAGCCATTTTAGATGGGACAAAGTTCA
Organism: Protopterus annectens; assembly: GCF_019279795.1. Lineage (NCBI taxonomy): Eukaryota > Metazoa > Chordata > Ceratodontiformes > Protopteridae > Protopterus > Protopterus annectens. Next base: position 683,556,286 of record NC_056751.1, read on the forward strand.
TTCCCTTCTCGAACAAGTCAGGCCACTCAGAGCTAATGCTGATGAGATTTAGATTGTAAATGTTAAAATTCTCTTCTGTAGTTTTTATAATGGTAACCTTGTTGTCTTCACTTGTCTCCTCTTCATTTTTTATGAATTTTATGACATTATTTGCAATATTTAGTATGCTTTGTGAGTCTGTAACAGAGTATTAAATGACTTACTTATTATTGTTAACCCTAGAAGTTACTAGTCTATTTACATGTATCCCCAATGAATATGGGATAGAAGCTGTAAGGCAGTTCTCATGCACCAACAACATGGCAATGAAAGTTGATGTTATATGTGGCCTTTTGGACATTATACTAAGTAGTAATGTGTTCATTTATGACAAAAATATTTATTGGCAAAAAATGGGGGGTTGCCATGGGCACCCCCTGTGCCAATAGCTATGTGAACATAGTACTAGCACAGTGGGAGTTACAATGGATGAATAGTAAAGATAACATATGGAAAGAGCAAGTACTGTTCTATGGTTGGTTTGTGGATGACATACTATTACTATGGAAAGGAGAAGTCCATCAATACCAACAGTTTCTAAGATATCTAACATCTACAACGGACTTTTTGAAGTTTGAATCCAAGTACTCCCATGAAAGTATTGACTTCCTGGATATAAGTATTATCTTTAAAAAGGGAACTGTAGAGACAGCCCTACATAGGAAAGCTACATGGAAAAACCACATGCTGCATAGAACTAGCATGCACCCCACACATATTTTCAACAACATATTTGAAAATCAAGTCATACACATTTCTAGACTATGTACCAAGGAAGATACATTTCAACAAGAGTTTAACCAATTGGTGGATAACTTAGTAACTAGAGGGTATAAGGAAGAATCAGATGGACTTTGAACAAGCAATGGAATTACGAAAAGGCAAAGGAAAACCATATTATCATTATAAACATGTAAAATGACAGAAGAACAATGAAACCCAAGAGTCCTTAAGATGTATATTAACTTATGCACCAGATAATAAACAAATAAACAAAGTTATTCAAAAATATTGGTCAGTTTTAACAGTGGATCCTAAAATTAAAAGTATAGTAGGAGAAAAACCCAAATTCACATATAAAAACAAGAAGAACTTGAAAAGTCTACTGTGTAACAATAGAACAGAAACAACACAGAGAAGTGTAGTAAAGAAAAAAGGAACTTTCAAATGTGGGAAGTGTAAGGAATGCAAATATATTAATACGACTAATGTGTTCCAACATCCTATCACACATAAAGTATATTCTTACAAAGGGAATGGAAATTGCAATACAGAGAATGTGATATATATAGCCAGCTGTGAAGGATGTATGTCGTTCTATGTTGTCAAAACTAACAGAAAGTTCAAAGAATGTATTTTACGGCATCTAAGAGACATCAATAACAAGATAGAAGTTAATGCTTTGTATCAGCATATAAAGCATAATCCAGGGCATAGCTTTAAATTTATGATATTAACTCATGTTTCAGTTACAGCACGAGGTGGAGATTTATTTAACAGAACTGAAAAAATAGAAATGGAATGGATTATGAACTTGCGTGCCAGTCAAAGTCCTGGCCTTAACGCAGTAGTCCCCTTAAAACCAGTACTAACAGAAAGGAGGCTTAGGGGGGCGATAATATACTTCTATCATAAAACCACTAAGAAATAGGACTGAATAACATGACAGTAAAGCTATACAACCAGCTACTAAAGAACATATGAGAATGGACTCCTCCCAAGAGGACAGAATAACCAGTGACATACTTGCAGGAACTCAGGAATTTAAACTGATTTCGCAGTGTATATAAAAAGATAGATTGGATACATGTAGTAAGTGTAACCAATGAATAATGAAGACAGAGAGTCTAATTTTAATATAATACCTCATTGATCAATACCTACAATACACACAGTATAAAAGGAAGAGCAAAGCAGATAAACACAGGATCTGAAGAAGGTTTGCAACCGAAAGCGCTTATCCGTTCCTGAGTCCGCTTTTGAACACAAGCAGCATGCTTATCTGAAGTTGGCTTTAGAACTAGGAATATTTTGGAACCAGCTCCAGAGACTTTGCAAACAGGCAATTTACTGATTCCAGTTGGCTTCAGAGGAAGGAAGAATCATTTATCCTGGAATTTGTTTAAGTGCACAGGCAGCACGCCGATTTGAAGTTGGTCTTAGACTTTGGAAATTCATTCCGGTGTCCTTGAACATGGGATGCCTATTGGAATCAATTGGCTTTAGAAGAAGGAAGAGCTTTGGGACTTGCTCCCCCCCCCATTTTACACACAGGCTGTATGCTGGTTACAGATTGGCTTCCAAGTAAGGAACTTTTTGCAACTTGTTCTAGTGCTTTTGCATACAGGCAATGTATTGACTTAGAACTTTGGAAGTACCTACTGAGAAAGTGGAACATATAGTTGTCAGTGAATGGAGGATTTCCACTCAAGGAAGAAAGGTAGCTGGAAGTGATTTCCAATGAATGAGTAATTTCTTGTCTAATCATATAGAGCCAAGTTACTATAACAAGAAATTTGCTCCGAGGAAAGTGTTATTAGTGTTTGAACCAGTACCTTGAAGTAGGCAATTTGTCATTTTTAACTGAACTGAATTAAAAACTGTTTTTATTTAAGGAAGGACCTGGGATACATATGTAGTGCTTGCATACCAGTAACTACAAGAAAGGGGATATATAATACCCGCTAAACGGACCATCTTGAAGCTAGCTACCACGTGAAGGGAGTAGCCTTATTGTGGCTTTTCATATGGGAACATCTGGACATTATGTGAAGATCTGTACAGTTGAGAGGTATGGCTGTGATCTCTGCCACTGCAGAAAGGGCCAGATGCTATGGCCATAGCAACTGTCCAGTAGGACATTAGTACAGCAAGTCTTGTTGGGACATATATTCTTCCATATCATATTTCCCACTTTTACAGGCCAAGTACTACATTCAATTACATGCTTACATGTTCCACTTACCTTTATTTTCTTCTATTTTCCGGTTTATGTTTTATTTGTTTTCTCTCTCTGTGCACTACTGGGATAGAGCTGGTTTGAATAGGTGACAGCATGGCTTTGGTAGGTGATGCTCATAACCAGGTGATGGCCTGTGCACCTACTGGAGTTCCTCACTTGCTAATTGCATACAGAGCAGCTGTGTAGTTCTTCCAATAGCCAATGGCTTGGGAACACACTCCTATAACTGAGTACTTAATGTGGGCGTTGGCCCTTTCCGTTACTTGTGAGGAAGGCATCCTGGAATTGTGTGAGCTGCTACCTCTTACAAGTCAACTAAATGGTGGAGAAGGTTCAAGACCTAGGGGCAGAATGTGAGTATTACTGTTATATGTTTGGAATACTGCTAGTTTAACAGGGTGCACATGCTACTTCTGCATGGGTTTCAGTCTGACAAAGTTCTGTATCTGCATAGCTCTCGGCTGTAGGGCTATCCACATAATGGCCACATGTTATCCTGTTATGTTTGGTCTGTTCCCCAGGCAACTGTTGTCCTTGGCAAATCAGTAGCATACTCTGGTGATTGCAGTCTCTAAATGCAAACATTCATTTGTTTTTCTGAATTTATATCCCTCAGAAAAGATATGTTACAAATAATGCTGTAACACCAGCAACTTTCTCAATGTATAACAGCAATATTTCAAGTATGGCCATGTATTTGGGCCTCTGTCCACCAATTATGTCAGGCTTTGTCTAGATGTCATACAGTAGGAGGTTGATAGGTATAATGGCCTATCATTATTTACTGCTGTCATTCCTGCTGAGGGGAAAGGCTGGAAAACATGTTGAAGTCTATACATTCAAGAGGTTGGTGTATAGAGAATGCTCTTAGATGCCCTTGTAACATAATTTATGTGGGGGAGAGTAACACATGCTTTAAAACTAAGCTGTTAGAACATGTGAGACATATTACTGATAAGAAAAACGATGGTTTAACGATGGAATAAATCTCACCGTGGGGACATTGGTGGGTTCCAAGGTACTGTTTTGGAAAAAGTCTGGTCCTCAGTTTAATGAAACATCCATAAAAGGACAATTGTTATGTACAGACTCAATGTATTAATATTAAATGTGATAATTTATCCCTTAGGAGGTTAAATGAGGAGATTAATAGGAGACTGTGTATTTAATTATGTAATTAAGTGTTAATTGCTTTATGTGATTAAGGCAAGTATTTGTTGTAATGCTTTACTCCTTGAAAGCTTTGGTCAAGAGATGAGAGTATAGTAAACATGTGTGAATTACTGGCTGGTTGTATTTCTCTTTGCTATATTCAGTCATTTTAGTTGTTTTGCTAAGAGGTTGTTGTATGTCTGGCCATTGTGTATGGCCTATCATGATTTTTGTAGCAGTGTACTGTTCACTTATTTATTTGGACTGTTGGCGAGCAGATGTGTGTATCATGGGCCTTCTTGTATCAAACTGTGCATGCTGCCCCAGTTATAGGTGGTCTATCAGCAGCATATGTTTGGATTGACTTTTTAGTACATGCTTCCCTGCTTATCTGCTCTGCTTTGCCAGTTTTATCATTTTTGGACTTATTGGTTTGTGGCAACCTGCCCTTGTGGTAATTATTTTTTGTAGTTTTATTATTACTTGTGTTTCTTGACCACAAAGGGAGCATAGCAGAAAGCTTTATTAATGGAATAACAGCTAAAAGTGCTATTCATCAAAGTGGGACTTTCAGGGGTTCCTTGAATCAAGTTCTATATATGAAAGACAATATATTGTTGGTGGAATCAAAAGCTTGGAAAACTAATGATGAGCCACTTAATAGGAATGATGTTCAGAAACGATGTGCAGCCACTCGAACATGTGAGGACAATTTATACCAGCTAAAAAGGCTGCAACTCCAACGGCTTCATTAAGAGGCATGCTGCACTCTGAAAATCATCCCTTGAGGTCTCAGAGTACTAACCATGCCTACATATGGTGAGTTGCATTCAGAGCGATTAGCTAGATGGCAACAGATAAATTTAGACACTAGCTTGACGTATATGTGACTTCTCATTGACTACTTTTTGCCCGTTGAAGAAAATCTTATAAAAGACATTGAAAATATTTATGTAGCTGTCAATGGCATATTGGGCTTAGAAAGGGCTGACTTACATCTAACTGAATCTGTAGAGAATGTTAAAATTTATGAATGGAAATGAATGCAGCAGAAGAGAAATAAAATTGAACGTGACACAAGTAATTTTGAAAAGGTCACGTTTTTACTTGGTCGAAAAGTCAAACTTTTTCCATTACATCTGAACAGCAGTGTAATGATGCACAGACAATGGCTCTGAATGGAAGGTTTCATCAAGGAGGAGAGAACTACTCTACATCTAATTGCTGCTGCTCCATTAGTTGATATGGTTTCATCCCCTACCAATCAACATGATGCTTCCATATATGAAACACCTATCGTGGAAGGTTTTCTATCACAGAATGATCCAATCAGAACAGGGGATGCACTTACACAGGGTTCGAGAAGTATTGATGCCATCAGTGAACCTGTGGTAAGACAATGGCGATGCCTCTTCAACCGTTTTTTTTTTTTGCTTCCACTACCCATCAGAGTGAAGCGTAAACAGTCTACAGGTTCACCGGACAACCGAGGGCAAATGAATCAGAGGCCAGAGGGTCGAGGGAACGGCAATACACTGAAGAAAACGTGGGCAACCACAGAAATGACTTAGTGTGGAACATTTCATGCAGGTATCTCACTTCATTTGAATGAGACTTGCTTAATAAAGGATCATCTTTCATTCCTGTGACATTGGCAAATGTGGCAGATACCCTAACTGACTTTAAACAGAGTCCGAGAAATATTCAGCTAAGGCTAATGTTTAATGATGAATGTAGGGACAATACTGTAAATGTTTCAAGGGATGCTGTGTTTAGTTTATTTAACCCACAGTATAATTCATCCTTAGACACATTTTATAAAGTATGTGAAGTAGAATTCTATGACTATTTTGATAAAAATAGACGTAATTATACCAGACGGAGGTTTGATAACCTTACAGTTAAACAGCACTTGAAACTGATTCTACCATACTTATAAGACTTGCAGACAAGGGGGGTCAGATAGTTGCCATGGATAGTGACTTTTATTTTGAGTCGATGTCTGAAATGCTGCAGGATGTTTCGGTATATAAACATATTGATTTATCAGATATTGATGGTATGATTGAGAATGTTACTAGTATTCTAATGCAACAAGTAACTAGTGGCATGATGACTAAAGAATTATTTAGTTATTTTGTGGTTGAGAAACCTTTGATTCCAACACTACAGGGACTACCCAAAGTCAATAAGAATCCACAGAGACCCCTTTTTAGACCCATTGTGGTGCGTGTGGGGTGTCTCACTTAGCCATTATCTATGTGGAGAAGAAATTGAAACCAGTATTAGCAAAATATGAGTATATTTTATGAGATACAAAACACATGCTACAAGATTTATATTGTTTTATTGATGGATATGACAAATCTTTGAATGGTATCTTGATGGCAACATATGATGTAACCTCATTGTTTACAGCCATACCCCATACACAAGGCATAATGATGGTCAGCAGTTTCCTTGAGTGTAATAGCTCTTATTCTGTAATGCATATAAATTTGATATGTGAATTGCTTGAAATAATTCAACAGAACAATGTTTCCGTGTTCAATGGGAAGTATTATAGACAAATGTTAGGCATAGCTATGGGCACACCATGTGCCAATAGCTACGCCAACATGGTAATGGCTGAATGGGAATCTCAAAGTTTGCTCACACACCCCTTAGCTTGTCAATACATGGTATTCTACAGAAGGTTTGTAGACAATCTTTGTATTTTTTGGGTAGGTGATGAAACTACAAGAACTGATTGAGTATATGAATCATAGTAGTGAAATTTTAAGATTCACAGGAAAATATTCTACAGATTCTATTGAATTTCTAGATATTCAAATGAGCATTGATAATGAAGGCTCTGTCCATACAGAAAGATATACTAAAGACTGCTATCCTGCATCATACCTCCATAGAACTAGCATGCACCTGGCCACATATTTAATATTTTAAAGGGTCAAGCAACACGTTATTCTAGATTAACTGATAGGGACACTAGATGGGATGAAGAATTTAATAAAATGAGTAATGATTTCATCACTAAGGGGTATCATGAATATGAGATTCATAAAACACCAGTTGATGTTAAGGCTATGAGGAATGATAGAGCCAAATCATATTTTTCCAAACCCCAGACATATGATAAGGTACATAAGAAGCCAGATAATAAGACTTCATTTATTTTCTCATATACTATGGATAGTAAGGCAATAAGGGATATTATGCATAGAAATTGGAAAAATCTCCAAACTGATACCCATATAGCCCAGATTGCGGGGGAGAAACTATAGCTGATGTATAAGAACATGAAAATTTTGAAACGCAGGCTATGCTATCCAAAGACAGGGCCATATTCTGAATTATTCTCAGGGCAAGGGACCATTAAATGTGGCCACTGTAACTTCTGTTATTACATATATGAAGGGACTAACTTTAAACACCCTGATACAGGAAATATATTTATTTTTTCTATTAATGCCAACTGCAACAATAAGAATCTTATTTATTTAGCTCGCTGCATGTATTGCTATTCATTTTATGTTGGAAAAAACAACAGATGTCTGCGTGAGTGTATTAGAGATCATGTATACTGTCACAAGAAAGGACACACTTATAGTGCCATAGCCAGACATATTTTGGAATCAGGAGACATGCATTTATTTAAATTCACTGTACTAGAGCTGGTGCCTGAGGGCATTAGACTAGGTGATATTTCTAATACCACCGAGAATAAGAAACTCAGATGGATGTAAACTTAGAGCCCATTTGGGCAAAGAGTTCAATGATCATCTAGCCATCACTGCTAGGCTGAGGGACAGGAAACTTAAGAAATGATGATGTTTTATACATTTTATATATGCCATTTAAGAATGTGTTTCTTTAAATAATCTATACTCTGTGATTGGTTCATTTGTATGTGTGATGTTATAAAAGGAAGTGATGTATGTTTCTAGTAAGGTCTGATGAAGAAATTTTTAATTGTGAAAGCACTTACCTCTTACTGTTTATTAAAAGTGGATTGAATTTTTAGTACATGCCTCCCTGCTTTTCTGCTGTGCTTTGCCAATTGTATCATTTTTAGACTTATTGGTTTGTGGCAACCTGCCCTTGTGATAATTTTTTGTAGTTTTATTATATATATATATATATATATATATATATATATATATATATATATATATGTGTGTGTGTGTGTGTGTGTGTGTGAGTGTGTGTATATGTATATATATATATATATATATATATATATATATATATATATATATATATATATATATATATATATATATCACACACACACACACACACACACACACACACACACACACCTCAGTATTTATTGGTAATGTATCTATATATTGTTATACACATATATGTATCTCCATACATATCTATCTCTCTATATATATATATGTTTCTTTTCAGATATATACATTTGTAGATACCAATCCTTGCTAATTGCACAGTGTCTCTTCCCTATTGCATACTGGCTGTAAGGAAGGGTATGTTTGAGAAAACATCCTAAAGCACTATGTCTGAGGTGGCTTACTGGTAAATTGCTTTGGCTATGGTGTGTAGGGTCCTGGGTTCAAGATGTGCAAGGGCTGTTTGCTTTGTTGCTAAGCAGAGCAAGGACTACTGGATACAGAGTGATGAAGGAAGTTTTCAGCAGCTTTAAATGGGTTTGCATGACCATAAGCAGTGCTAATGTACACCATGTAGGCTTTGCTTACCAGTGCACTAACCTGCTTAGCATTTAAATTTAAGCAATGCTGAAACCTGCTAAGCATAGCTCAGCCCTAGTAACCAGTGATCACAATCCAGCCATATAAAATAGCAGGGTAATGACATCTTTAATAAGTGTATTAATTTCCTGAACATAACATGCTTCTATGTGCTGTCATTAATGTAGCAAGGGGTGTGACTATACTGTATGGGACACCTGGGTATACATGGGTAGTACCACTATCTTTTTTCTTTGTATTTGTTTTATACATTGGTAGCATCTCAGGTTATATGCAGTCACACTTGCATGCTACACCACCTACAGTACACTGCTTGACAAAAATAGTTTAACACATATTGTATCATTACGTTACTACTTTTAACAGTGCTTTTCCAAGTAAAAGTAGATTGTAGTACTAGAACCATACACCCCTGCATGCAAAGCTGGGACTCTGAGTACTGACTGTTGTTCTTGGTGTTTGAGCTGTATGTTTTTATGTATCTCCTATTGGATATTGATCTGATATTTTGATATTAACTGTAGACTACTATGTTTTTTGGATATGTCATTTGGGGACTGCTGTGATGTAGTAATGGCATATCTTTCAGTTTCAGACTTCTATCTTTCAAAGCATTCATCCTAATGCATAACCTGTTGGCTATCTACCTTATGTCTGTCCTCTGTACAGATGTGCAGATGTCAGGTATTGCTAAGGCCATACCACTATGTAGGTGCCCACATAGTATTGTGCTGTGGGCCTGGACACTGCTGCTAGTTCCAACATATGGGACATTCGCTAATGTGGACCTTGCCCCTTTTTCTTGCCTGTGGGAGGGACATTACAGTGGTGGTGGGCTACAGATTAACATACAGTAGGTGGCAATACATCACAAGACATGTGGAGACAGCCAAACAACATGGGGGACATATCCTCAGATTTGTGGACAGATTCTATGTCATCAGTGCTGTTATACACATGGTGGATTGATTGATAGGGTTTGTGTGGACATGCATTTAGAGAGTGACTTTACGACTGAAAGTGATATGTCTGACATACCACTCCACTGACATGCTGTCCACAGACTGGGCACATGTTTGCCTGTTATGTTTTGTCTGTTCCCCAGACAGTTGGTGTCCTTGGTAAATCAGTCATGGACTCTGGGGAATGCAGTCAGTAAATACTCACATCTATTGGTATTACCGGCATCATGTTCCTCATAAAGGATGTTACAACAAACCCAGTAACATCTGCAACTGTCTCAATGTATGACAGCAATATGTCCAATCTACCCTTGTGTTTGTGCCTCTGTCCCCAAATGATGTCAGGCTTGGTGCAGATGTCAATGAGGTACAGACATATTTATTATCATTATTTCTTGACTTCATTCCTGCTTCCATCCCAGTGACGTAGTAGATCCACATACATGTCAAGGAAGAGACCACAGATATGAGTCCTGAGCCTGTACATTCTGAGGTGAACTGTACATGTGAGGGGCCTGTGTATGTCTGGCCATTGTTAACAGATCATGATTGTTTACACATGTCATGTGTACATATTGTTTGGGCTGTGTATGGAGGGAAGTAGATGTAACTATTATGGCTCTTTCTTTATCTGACTGTGCATGCTGCTCCAGCTTCTGCTGATCTATTGGCTGTATGTGTTTGTAGGGAAAGATTGAGACATGTCCTGTACCAAGGTCAAGATTTAGACTACACTGAGAATTGAGACCTGCATATGTAGGGCTAGTGTGTGAGTGGCAAACAATGATGTATTTCTTCACACAGTCCTTATACTATACTGTTCACTTGACTTACTGTGACTGTGGTGATATGTTAGAGCACACAGGAGGGTGTTACTACAGCAAATGTGTTAGCTTATCTCTTTTATTTCATACTAATGCCTTTTTCTAATTTTTGTATTAAATATTTCTGTAAGTTTTGTAGTATGTTTTTCACTGTTTTTTACTATGTTTATTTTAACGGGAGCTTTTCTCCCCGGGCCTCCACTGAAAATGGATATGTATCCAGTTGGACTAGCCCGGTCAACAAATGTAAAATAAAAATAAATAAAAATCTATGCCAGTAATTCAGCAACATCCTCATTTTCATGACTTTCACCCACCACTTTGTCAGCCTTGGTCCAGATTTATTGCAGAAAGGAGTTCTGAGCATACCTGTCAACTGGCTGGATTGTTTCAGGTTGTCCAAGTTTATTGCTCATATTTCTGGTCTGTTTTACAGATTATCATTTCTCTGGTAAATCACTGTAATGATATGATTGTTGTCAGACCATGTGGGCATACATTTCATTTACCTACCTTACATCCATCAGAATATGTATGCTGAAACAAACTCTGTCAAGAAGAGTACAGGGGGACAATGACCTCTTCCTTCCTGGATGCTAATGCATTAGTACTGAGATAGACATAGAAGGACTTTGTGACCACAGTGGCAATGTGGTGGTCAAGAGACATTGCTGTCAACCTGTGTACCCAGATCTCTTGTAACACCTTCTTTGTTCAAGGGACTACCATCAATGTGGTAATTCATGGGAACAGGGTTTCCCCCAAAGGGGATGACACATTTTCTGACATTGAGCTTAAGGCCATGGCTCTGACACCAGTCATTGGTCTCAGTAAGGCCTTTCTGTAGGATGCCAACATCACTTGGGTAGTTAATAATAGCGCCTTACTTCCAATTGTCTGCAAACTTTGTCAGCCAGAGTCCTTTCATGTTGGCATGGACTACAGAGAATTTGATACCAAACATGAGAGGACCCAGGACAGAACCCTGTGGGACTCCACTTATGACTGCTAAGCAGTCTGACTTGGAGACAACTATTTCCACACTGAGTCTTATCTGTGACTCAGTTTGCAACCCACCTAGTGATATAGGGGTTGATGCCTAGCTTAGTGAGTTTTTGCATGATTCCTGAGTGGGGAATTTTGTCAAAGGCTTTGGCCAGATCAAGGTAGGCTGTGTGTGTCACCTTGCCTTCATCCACAGCTCAGGTGACTGACTCCAAGAAGTTGACCAGGTTGAGTGAGCATGTATGACCTACCCTTCACAAAAGTAAACTGTGTGGGATTCTAAGTCTGCATATTCCCATATCCCTGTTTATTAGGTGCATGATGATGCATTCCATAGCCTTGCATAACAGACTTGTCAGGCAAATCTTGACTTTTAATTGAGGCTGATAATGTTTTTTTTTTTTCCAGCCTTGGGACTTCACCTTATTCCATATAATTTCCCTCCTTCTGTTGTACAGTTTATTTATGGCTGGGGAAACAAGATTGGCTTTCTTTTTTTGGAGGTGAGGGTCCTGGTTCTATTTGGTATGGCAGTATCCATGCATTTGTGTAAGTGTTCATAGTGCATTGTTGTTTGATTCAGCAGTCATGCAACTAGTCTCCATTTGCATGGCTGCCATGAGGTTAGCCACCTCTGTTTTTAGGAGGCCATAGTTAGCTTTGGAAAGGCTTTTCATGGTGGTTACCTGTACGGGGGGGGGGGGGGGATGTGGATTTCCAAAGGTGATTAATTTGTGTTCAGATATAACAAGGGAGGAGTTGACTATTGGTGTACAGCTACAGCTGCCCATGTTAGCAAGGACAAGGTCGATGTGATGGGCATGTGCATCGGTACATGAGTAGCTTTCCCAGTTAATGGTGGGGTAGTTGAAGTAAACCAGTATGAGAGTGTTAGGTTGGGCACTAATATTCTCGAGGGTGTTTAGGGACATGGAGTGTGAGTCTTGGGACATGTTTGGGGACCTATAGCAGGCTACAACCTGAACAACTGTCTTACCCAATGTTAGCTAGACCTGCAGGATCTGTAATGCATAATGTTGGTCTACCACTCTGGATGTGTGTGCATCTTTGATCAATTGGAAATACCACCATCTTTGGAGCTTCAGTCCAAGTTCTGCAGCCAAAAGGTGTGGAATGAGTTATAGGCTGGTAGTTGCCTTTAACCAAGTCTCTGTTAACAGCACAGATGTTATTGTTCCCCAATTTAAGGAATACTTCCAGTGAGTGCATTTTCAGATTCTAGGGTGCAGCAGCATGACCTTCAGATTGCATGTGTTTGTAGCTGTCATATATTTCTGTATTTTTATGTATACATACACACACACACACACACACACACACACACACACACACACACACACACACATATACATATGGATATCCATATATATATGGATCTAGGACGTCTGCTCGACTGAGAAAACGTCTGAATCCATAAAACCAGAACACACTTTAACGAAAGCGCTTTTACTGAAAAAGCGCTTTTGTTAAAGCGTGTGACAAAAAACCCCACTTCATTTACATTTTAGCAGGGGGCTTCACCCCCCTGCACCCCCCATATGGGGGGGCTGTGCCCCCACACACCCCCTACTTTAATATTCTCCCTCCGAAACCGCACTACAGTGGGGAAAAGTGAAATTTCCCTTACCTCCACCGTAGTACAGCCTCGGCAACAGTCATACTTATGTGAAAGTGCTGCTTCGGTGAATATCACTTTCACATTAAGTATGCATGGCCATTTGGATTTCGGTCATTTGCTCAGTTGAGCAAATGTCCTAGATCCATATATATATATATATATATATATATATATATATATATATATATATATATATATATATATATATATAGAAATAGAGCGTTGTTGCCTCACAGCAAGTGATTTTCCTGTTCGATTCTCATCTGGAGTGCCTTCTTTGTGGAGTCTGCATGTCCTCCCCACGGTCGAGTGGCCTCCGAAAGGCATGCGTGAATGGGTGTGCCTTCACTGTAGGTTGGGCGTTGGGCTGGCAACTCAGCACCATAAAAATCTACTGCCAATCATTAGCGGACCGGAGTTCCGCTGTGGTGAGCCCTAACAGGGAAAAGCCGAAACGGCAAACAAAATATATAGACATATATATAGAGAGAGATAGCTATATATATATATATATATATATATATATATATATATATATATATATATATATATATATATATATATATATATATATATATATATATATATATATATATGTATTTATTCACCTTTCTATATATATGTGTGTATGTATATATTAATTTAGATGTATCTCTCTCTCTCTCTCTCTCTCTCTCTATATATATATATATATATATATATATATATATATATATATATATATATATATATGTTATGCATAGATTTGTCCACATATATGCATCTCCATACATATATACATGTGTATATATATATATATATAGAGAGAGAGAGAGAGAGAGAGAGAGAGAACCTGACTGATTCTACACTCCTTTCCCTACTGTTGAATGATTGTACTAACTGATATGCTTGGAAAGTCATCAGTGTTTTAGAGAGCTCAGATAGTGTAATGGCAGATTCCTTTGATCCTAGTTTACAGGGCCCTGGGTTCAAAACTTAGCAGGCCTTCATTTGGTTGCAAGGTAGAACAGTTGCTGCTGGGGAGGAAGGGATAAGGGCAATAATTAAAAGACGGCCCTAGTTTGGGCCCCTTGACCCCCATTTAGACAGCCTTTGGACAGATCTGTTGCAGCAAGAGGTTCAGAGTGTGGATTTGATGTCTGACTGCACTACAGCCACACAGATATATATATATATATATATTTATAAACAGAGGTATTTATATATATATATATATATATATATATATATATATATATATACAAATACCTCTGTATTTAAATATATATATAATAAAATGTATATCATAAATGTGTATATTTTATATGTACATCTTTAAATATATTACGTAATATTTATATATATATATATATATATATATATATATATATATATATATATATACATTTATATATATATATATATATATATATATATATATATATATATATATATGTATATATACACAAAACTTGACTAATGTTAACAAACCTTTTCCCTACTGTTTAATGACTCTGCTGAATGTTATGTCTGAAAACACATCACCCATGTTTACAGCTCAGATGGCTTAGTGAGTTGTAAGTGGGTTTGTGCGGTGGTAAGCAATGCTAACTTTCGATTAACTAAGCTGGCAGACAGCCTAAAAGTGCTTAATCTGTGTAGGCATCGCTTAGCACCTTGCAAACAGGCTTACTTCTGCTTACCCCCATGCTAATTTCTTTAAAAGAGAAGAAAAAAGGGGTGATAAGAAAGTGGTAAAAAAGGGGGCATGAAGAGGGAAAATTATTATGAAAGATAGCTAGGGATGTGCAGGATGGGTGTAGGGAAGGTCTATAGGTGTCCATTTCTTCTAAAGCAACAGCTGTGCGTATATACTGAATTTGGAGGTAAATTTGGGCACTCAAACCCCTAAGAGAGGGGTGAGGACAACAATAATGCATTGGGAAGCCAATTAGACCAGATTACAAGTGTCCAGTATGCACCTGTGCGAAATGGATAGCTATGTATGGGGTGACATTTTTAGGGGGCAGCATATTGCCCTTATTTTTTTAAGGTGAGAGTAGGATGTTGTGGAAGGATAGTAGGTATATTTGGGGAGGTAAGTTGGGTAGGAAGACAGACAAGACAGCATACAGGGGTGGTATATGACACATGTGGGGGTAAGCACCTTGGCCAAGGAGGGGTGTTTGGTAATTGGAAGCACACAAACCCCCAAATGGATACAGCGGGACTAAGGTCCCCACCCATGGGCAGTCACCACTACACCTTCACGGCCCCAAAGGTAGCTGTGCTGGGGGCTGAGCACCAGGGGCAGGCTGACCCTCTAAATGCACCATGTGGCCCTCAAGCTGCCATAGCAGATCTCCCAATTCTTTGCAGAGCTTGATATGCACCAGACCCCAGATCTGGCTTTGGGTGACAGGATCCTGCCCATGCCCAAGTGGGGGATGAGCCTCATCCCCTGAGGTGGTTCCACCTGAAGGTAGTGCAGGACCAGCAGATGAGGAGATCCTGGGGTGGGCCTCAGACATGCTGGGGCCCCAGTGCCATGGCCAGATGAGGCAGGAGAGGCAGATCCACTGGGATCAGCCTTCCCAAATGTGCTATGGTGTTGCAGTTTTAGAACATATGCTAGTTAGTAATTATAAACACATTCCAGGTTTAGTTATAGCAGCATGCATGATTATTCCCTTTAACCAAAACAACAGATTTGGAACATTTGCATAGCAAACAGAACACATGCATATATGGAACCACAGTGGGCATTACAACGGCATGCAGGTTACATTGATAGCAACAGGCCACCAATTATAGTATTTGAACAGGGAACATTAACTGGAATACATTTCAACATAAGTAGAACAATAGGACACATGTCCCAATGGTAGATTTGGTGGAAAACATACCCATTCATTTATGTGTTTAGATTATTGGTGAATATAAGGTGGGGGGAGAGAGGTCAATTAACAAATGTAGATTCTTGAAGTGGTCACAGCTTTAATGATCATTGCTGTAATTATTACTCTACAGGCTTTATTAAAACAACCTATGGCCCTGGGATGGGCAGTGGTATGTTTGTACACAGTGTATAATTACAGCCTTCTGATAGCTACGTTATACCTTCTCTTACCTGGAAGACCCATGGAGGGAATATTTGTTAACACTACTTGATTGCTTCTACCCATATTCACAGTCAGGGTTACATAAATGCAGTGTGTGTGTGTGCTACTGCCATACTCTGCCTTGGTTTCTATCAGTCACCCTGGTTGTTGGCAGCAGGGACCAGTTGCTGTGACAGCATGACACTTTTGGTGTATATACTTATCTCACTATCATTTGCATCCTTGGAGTTGGACCATGGGTGTTGGACAAAGTATAACTACAGCCTTTTTATGGCTAGTTTATACCTTCTCTTACCTGGAAGACCTGTGGAGGAGAGTTATGTTAACACTATCTGACTGTTTCTACACATATTCCCAAAATCCTACATGAAATAATGCATACAACTTACTACCACTCCCAGGATTCAAACTGTGGCTGTTTCTGCTAAAAATACAACAAGTTTGTGTTTTATCAAAACAAGCTATTGAGAAACTGCTGTTGTCTTCTTAAATGTCTTCTGTCTCATTCTCTCTTGGTTGTACAATCTGACTTTGTAATTACAACATTATTATATATACATTCTTATACATACCTTTTGACATAGCACGGTGTGGAAAACTGTGGTTAACACATTACTACTCAGGTATCAGATCTTGGTGCATGAATCATTTCAGTTAATCTTGTGTCTTACAGAGTCACTAACTTTGTCAGAAGAGACTTGATTGTTTAATGCTTTCAGAGCTATAGTTGTTGTGCATAACCTGTACACATTTGAATTCATACAATACCAGAGTAAACACAACCTGTCCAGGATTTTGAATTTTATTGACAGGCAGATACAGTTTTATTTATATATAACCTATATGAGACTACTACTGTAATATTGTATGGTTTATTCAGTGCAACCATACTAATTTTTAATACTGCCAAGTGACATTCTCCTCCTTTATATTTATTTGGTATGAATACTACAAGCTAGATTGTTACTCACCAGCCTCATGAAGCAACCTTTGCAACCTGCTGGCATGGGCTTCCTGGTTCACAGCCCACTCAGCTGGAGCTGTAAAGAAGATCGAAAAACATTTATGCATACCTATCCATCACATACACAGGCTGGACTTTGGTAAACAGTTATTGATATGAATACTTACACATGCCTGGGACATCAACCTCTGCCATGCTTCATGGACCCACTGGTCCAAGAGCTCCCTCGTCCTCCGCTTCAAGTCAGTATAGTGGTGTCGGACCTGCTCACCTGTCTGAGGGATGACAGTGGCATGGGTGAGATTGTGGGTGAGACTTTCCCAGGCCTCTGCTTTGTATTGGGAGCCCTGGTACTGGTCCTGCAGCAGTCTCACATCATGGTTTGTAACAAGGAGTCCTACCATGACCTTGGACTCCTGTATGCCCCAGTGCTGTGCCCAAAAGTGCATACCCTCTCCTACACCAGCCATACTGACTACAATGGGAAGCTACAAATGGTTATGAGCTGTATTCCCACCTGCAAGGTTTAAATACGGCTGTTGTCCTGCACTTTGCCATGATTGGATGGTTTTGAATATGCTGAGCTAAGCTAAGCTACAGGCAAACCTGATTATCTAAGGTTGGCAGTGCTTAAAGGAGCAGGTTTGGCACTGCTTACCAATGGGCAAATCCACTTAGCTGGGCTACGCATGACTTGGCATTCATATTTAAGCAATGCTTACACCCGGTAAACATAGCTGTGCAACACTTAGCATTGCTTAAGTTTTATTTTATAGACTATCAGTTGTATGGGATTGATTCATCATTCCTGACATATTATAATTTTGTTTACCTTCCCTGACATCTGTATGTGCTTTCATTACATTTATTCTTGTGTGACTATACTGTATGGAGCACTTGTGTTTATATGGGGGTTTCACAACTTTATTACACTGACACCTCACATCTGGACCTACTACACTACTCTGGTTAACAAATATATGTTATTTACTACCTAATTATAAAAATAAAATATGTACTGCTTTCACATGTAAAATGCAAATGGGCTTTGGTGGGGGGTCGAACCAGGAATGACTATTTATAAAGCAAATGCACTAGCCACTTTACTATTTAGCGCCTTGTGATGTGGAAGGTAGGCTGGGCAGAGCTGTGCGATGCGCACACCCACTCAGCTACCTTAAACTTTATTGTGGACTGAAAAAAAATTAAACTGTTTTGTTTTATTTTTTTAATGTAGGGGTATGCACATTGCTTTCTGCAACATTATCTATGGGGGTTGTGCTTTTCAAACAGCGATGACATGACAGGCTTTGCATTTGAGAGGTATGCTCCATGGACTAACAGTGTCCACCATACCTCTCAACTGTACAGATTTTCACAGAATGTCCAAATGTTTGCTTTATATTTTTGGTCCATTTTTCATTCAAATATGGTTTTATGGCAGATTAGTGGCAAAGCATTAAAGACTGCAGTTAGTAAATAATGACAGACATTTGAATTTTACACCTCATACCCTTTGGAAAATTCATGCTAATGCAAAACCTCTCATTCTATTGACTTTATAAGTCTGTGAGAACAATATTTCACATTTGTCCCTATTTGTACCTTGTTTTTTATGGCTTTGTCCAGATTTCTTCTGAGGTTGCAAGGTAATGCTGTCCGCGGACACTCTCACTAACATTACATTGCCATACAACAATTATGGAGTGCAGGAGGTGTTTATTGTGAGAGCACTGCTCTTAGACACACCCCTTGTGCTCGTACACATATATGAATTTGCATGGTGCGCTGCCGTGCTGCATGGAAACAGTCTCTTCCATGCAAGAATAAGCTATTCATGCATGGAAGTTTGCTGAATCCTGGGGAATGTGTATAATGTAAAATTAGAAACAAGATTAGGAAGTTAACAGTGTAAATAATTGCTAATAATTGTAAATAATTTGTATATGATGTATATATAATGTATATTATGGCTTTTAATAAGGAGCTCCTACTCGCCATTGTTGCAAGTGTGACCCATTTTGTAGAAGCACTTCCTGTATCCATTCCAGGTGCAGAGGTGACCCAGGGAAACATGGAGGCAGACGGACAGATAAGGAGATAATGCAGTGGTGGGAGAAATGGAGGGGAAATCAAATACCATGACCGGAGAAGGAGATGTTTCAAACAAATCTGTTTGATGGGAATAAGTCGGCAAATGATAGATGTATAATTGCAACCTTCTAGTCAGGAAAGTTGTGGAATGATTTACATAAAGAAATGGTGATGTAGAATGATCCAGAAAATGAAGGAGATGTTTCCTGGAGGGGGGCATCATACAGAAAGTACAAAAGAAGGATGCAAAGACAATGTTGAAGAACAGTGGTGAGACGGAAATGAAAACATATGCACAGAAAGTAAAGGAATGCAAAGGGGGAGTAGCATAAAATTAGGTAGAAGAAAATGAAAAACAAAAGTATGTGGTAAGGATTCAAAGTAAAGAAGACAAAAAAATGGACAGGTATGAAGTGTGGGTCAGTGTAATAGCTGCTTTGGGGGTAAAACACATGAGGTAATAGCATTTATTCTTATTAACAAAGATACACTTTGTGACATTATATCTGAGACTGTTGTTCTTGATGAATATGAAAACAGAAAGACTGCAACTCATGCAATCATTGTGTGATAGAAGTG
Source organism: Protopterus annectens (assembly GCF_019279795.1). NCBI lineage: Eukaryota > Metazoa > Chordata > Ceratodontiformes > Protopteridae > Protopterus > Protopterus annectens. Next base: position 683,576,346 of record NC_056751.1, read on the forward strand.
TTTATCAAGGAAACAAAAAGAAAATTCATGTACAATTTTGAACAGAAGTGGAAAGAGATACTTTGGAAGGACATTTGAAAATTTTATGTAAAGAAGTACTGGGCATTGGAAAAGTTTATGATAAAAGGGATTTATGGACTGCAGAATGGGACTATATTGGCCCATTTTGCTAGTACATGATGATATTGGTTATATAGTGGGTGAAGCTCCTAGATTTCATTTTCGGAATCATAAGAACCTAATGAGGTTGTTATGTAACAGGATTAGTAGTTCAGTATGGATTGACTATGGGTATACGGAACCATGTGGTGCTTGTAATTTTTGTCCCTATATTGACACTGATGTGGTATTTTGCCACCCAGACCTGAAAAAGGAGTTTAGGTTTAGAGAGACCCATAATTGTATGACTTCCCATGTTGTTTATTTAGCTGTGTGTGATTTATGTAGGGCTTTCTACATAGGAAAAACTAATAGACCTCTACGATACAGAATGAGGGAACATCTATATAATATTAGGAAAGAAACATCCAATAATGCACTATCTAAACATGTGATAGAACAAGGAATTCAACATACATTTAGGTTTAGGGTAATTGAGGCTGTGGATTCCAGTCCTAGGGGGAGTGATATTAGAAGCTACACTGAGTACAGAGAGATGAACTGGATCATCATTTTACAGGCCGATAGAGGTAGAGGGATAAATGAGAGGGTCTCCATAAAACCTGCCTTGAATAGAAGGAGGTTACATGAATAATACTCCTTCTTTTTTATTGTTTTTATGTATTGGCATCATGTAGATATTTTTAGAGCCATGTTCATGTTTATATATATATATATATATATATATATATATATATATATATATATATATTTGTATATTTAAGTATTTTTATTTATATTAGTTAGACTTTTACTAGTTAGAATGGTATAGTTGTAGTTATGTTGGGTTGTACCTTTAATTTTGTTCATTTACATAATTGATTGGGGTGGGTTCTTTTTGTATTTAATGTGGTTCTCTGCTCAGTTGAATCTTTTGGTCTGAAGAAGCTCCTAAGTGAAAGCACTTACCATTTATATACAATAAACCTGAGTTTTTATATTATACCAGCACTGTTTTTTTGCTTGAATTGACATCTGCTGCTGCTTTTCACTGCTGTTCTTAATGGACTGGTTTTTGCTGCTGTTTTTGGCTATTGCTTGTGTGGCATGGTAACTCCGTGGAATACTTGCTAATTTAGTTATTTTATTACCACGGAGTTTTTACCCCCTGGTGTGCTGGTTACTTTGTTACTTTTTATAGTTTTCATTTTGTTTTTACTGGCTACCATTAGGAACATGGCCAACGAACAACATACAGACATTGAGTTAGACTATAATCCAAACGGAGAGGTGAATACCATCATTTATAATAATCCTGAGACTGTATTATTTGGAGGGATACAAACATCTGAATCAAATCCCTTGTTGGTGAGATTTGAACAATATTTAACCAGAGACATTGGGAATGTATGGGGTTTTGGATTTTGCGCCACTGGAGATGACGTTATTGGAGCGACAGACAATCTAGAGAGTCTTCAGAACAGCTTGGATGTTTTTGAAAGAGATTTCCTCCACTACAAGCGCCTACAATTGCAATGTTTACATTTTGAGACATGCCTCGATAGGAATATTGTACCCAGGGGGTTGTGTATATTTAATATGCCAAGCCAGGGTTCTCAGTATCCTGAGTTGCTAACACGATGGCAAAAACTCAATCTTGAGGTAAGCGCTAATTATATGAGACTTCTCATAGAATTTTTTAAACCTGAGGAGGAAGAGCTTAAATTGTCTTTGCAGAAAAAAAAACAATCAGAACTGTTTTCTAACTATCGCTCTATTGTGTTGACTCCCCTATTTGAGAGACTGTTGGACAGTGTCGCTATGTTTGAACGGACTAAAATTATAAGAGACACTTCAGATTTTAGGGCAGGACATGTATTTATGTGGCCTCGCCCAAGGTTTAATGATGGTAATAATGTTGTTTGTAATAATGTGAATGTTTCAAGTAATATTAATGCTGTACCAGGTGAAATGTCCAATACAACAGTTCATTGTGGTTTGCAAACATCACAGGGCTCTAATGTTGAGGTTCCATCAAACAAAATAGAGAGACTGTGCCCTGTTAGCAGGGTCTGTAGTAATGAAGGCAGACTTGAGTCTAATGTACATGAATTAGGTAATGATGTACCACTTGAAAGGACTGTTGATGTAAATATACAAGGTGCTGCTTCGAGCACAGGTCTGGATGTCAATAGGGTTGGTAATAATACTGCCCGGCAAGTGACTACTAGCACGTTACTTCCTCCCTCTACTCCTAATTTACTTGGGAGGAGGGTAGATGTGGGAGAGCATGAAATAGTAGTTAGACCTAAAACTATTACTACAGGTACACAGAATTTATACATCAGTGATACATCAGGGCATGGTGATGGCCATGGACATGGCGTACTTCCTTTTCCACTACCCGTTCGCTCAGACAGGGGAGGGGGGAGAGGGAGGTCTTCCAGCAGGAACAGATTCAAGAGGAAGCTATCAGGGGACTTACCATCCAACCAGACTATAAAGAAAATGTGGGGGAAGACCAAACCACATTAATTCATAACATCTCGAGCTATCTTTTAACAATAGAAGAGAAGAATGTATTATGTAAAGGTTTGAACTTTATACCCTCTTGTCCTAGTACTGTTCAGGATACGATTTTAGACTTGAAGATGTTTTGCAGGGACATCATGCTACGTTATATGTTTCACAATAATATAGGTGTTGTTGAAAGTGAGCTGCACTCAGTGAATGGCCTCAGGAAACCTAGTAACTTTACACCAGTTAATCATCCTCTGGTTGAAGCATATAGTAGATTGACTGAAGCTGAGATTTATAGGTTTTATGATGAGAGGACAAGTGATATGAATTATAGATTAAAACAGAATCTTACATTTAAAGAGAGGAAGGCCCTACAAGCCCTACAGAACAATAGTTCTCTTGTTATACGTCCTGCTGACAAGGGAGGTTTGATTGTCGTCATGGATAAGATTTTCTATGAGGGTTCCATGCGAACTATGTTGAGTGACACCACCTTCTACAACTCTTACTGAATGAGGTACATGAGATTATTTATACTGTGAAGAATGATTTGGTAGATATTAAGGTAGCTGGCTTGATCTCTGATGAGATGTATAAATTCTTGAATGTTGAATTTCCGCTAATTCCTATTATTCAAGGCCTCCCGAAAATACACAAACATTCTGAATGTCCACCCATGAGACCTATTTTTGCAGGAGGGGGTTGAATTACCGAACCCCTTTCCTTATACATAGAGAAACATTTACGTCCTGTGATCAATATGAATCCAGCTGTACTGAGAGACTCTAAACAATTTTTAGTAGATTTATATGATAGTCTGAAAGGAATAAGAGAACTTGACAATGTGGCTTTTGTTACACTAGATGTGCAATCATTGTTTACCATGATACCGAATGAACTTGGTATTCAGTTTATTCAGAAGTACTTGCATACACATAGTCAACTTTCAACAACACAGGTTGATTTGATATGTTTCTTTTTAGAAATTATACTTAATAACAATGTGTTCATGTATGGAGAACAAGTATACTTACAGAAACACTTTATGTGCCAATAGCTACGCCAACATGTTCCTTGCTCAATGGGAAGAAGATCTGTTGTTCCCCTTGATAGGGTTTAAAGAACATGTTTTATTTTATAGGTGTTTTGTGGACGATTTGCTTATTTTGTGGAGAGGACCTCAAGTTCAGTTTAATAGTTTTTTTGAAGTTATGAATGGTTTATTGGAATGTTTGAAATGTACCTATAAATTTTCATATAATGGTATGGAATATTTAGATGTATACGTAGAAAAACTTGATGGAGGGATGATTAATACAGGCGTTTTCCATAAAACTTGCCATAGGAATGCAATCCTTTTTAGATCAAGTATGCATCCCGGTTATATTTTTAAGAACTTAGTAAGAGGACAAGGTATGAGGGCCTCCAGGATGAATCCTACAGAGTCAGGATTCCATGCAGAATTGCTTAGTCTTGAAAAAAACCTTATGGATAGAGGATACACACGAAAGGAATTAGAGAAACAATGGGAAGATTTGACAGTGTTAAGGGAGACTAGAGCTAAACCTTATTTTGGACCTTTATGTTTTAGTGAAGAGGGACATATTAATGCTACTGGGGTTACCAAGATTCCCCTTTATTATTCTTGTGACACTGGATATGTCACGAAGTTATTCCAACAATATTGGCCCATTTTGCTAGTACATGATGATATTGTTGATATAGTGGGTGAAGCTCCTAGATTTCATTTTCGGAATCATAAGAACCTAAAGAGGTTGTTATGTAACAGGATACGTAGTTCAGTATGGATTGACTATGGGTATACGGAACCATGTGGTGCTTATAATTTCTGTCCCTATGTTGACACTGATGTGGTATTTTGCCACCCAGACCTGAATAAATAGTTTAGGTTTAGGGGGACCCATAATTGTATGACTTCCCATGTTGTTTATTTAGCTGTGTGTGATTTATGTAGGGCTTTCAACGTAGGAAAAACTAATAGACCTCTACGATACAGAATGAGGAAACATCTATATAATATTAGGAAAGAAACATCCAATAATGCACTATCTAAACATGTGATAGAACAAGGAATTCAACATACATTTAGGTTTAGGGTAATTGAGGCTGTGGATTCCAGTGCTAGGGGGAGTGATATTAGAAGCTACACTGAGTACAGAGAGATGAATTGGATCATCATTTTACAGGCCGATAGAGGTAGAGGGATAAATGAGAGGGTCTCCATAAAACCTGCCTTGAATAGAAGGAGGTTACATAAATAATACTCCTTCTTTTTTATTGTTTTTATGTATTGGCATCATGTAGATATTTTTAGAGCCATGTTCATGTTTATATATATATATATATATATATATATATATATATATATGTATATATATTTGTATATTTAAGTATTTTTATTTATATTAGTTAGACTTTTACTAGTTAGAATGGTATAGTTGTAGTTATGTTGGGTTGTACCTTTAATTTTGTTCATTTACATAATTGATTGGGGTGGGTTCTTTTTGTATTTAATGTGGTTCTCTGCTCAGTTGAATCTTTTGGTCTGAAGAAGCTCCTAAGTGAAAGCACTTACCATTTATATACAATAAACCTGAGTTTTTATATTATACCAGCACTGTTTTTTTGCTTGAATTGACATCTGCTGCTGCTTTTCACTGCTGTTCTTAATGGACTGTTTTTTTGCTGCTGTTTTTGGCTATTGCTTGTGTGGCATGGTAACTCCGTGGAATAGTTGCTAATTTAGTTATTTTATTACCACGGAGTTTTTACCCCCTGGTGTGCTGGTTACTTTGTTACTTTTTATAGTTTTCGTTTTGTTTTTACTGGCTACCATTAGGAACATGGCCAACGAACAACATACCGACACTGAGTTAGACTATAATCCAAACGGAGAGGTGAATACCATAATTTATAATAATCCTGAGACTGTATTATTTGGAGGGATACAAACATCTGAATCAAATCCCTTGTTGGTGAGATTTGAACAATATTTAACCAGAGACATTGGGAATGTATGGGGTTTTGGATTTTGCGCCACTGGAGATGACGTTATTGGAGCGACAGATGATTTAGAGAGTCTTCAGAACAGCTTGGATGTTTTTGAAAGAGATTTCCTCCACTACAAGCGCCTACAATTGCAATGTTTACATTTTGAGACATGCCTCGATAGGAATATTGTACCCAGGGGGTTGTGTGTATTTAATATGCCAAGCCAGGGTTCTCAGTATCCTGGGTTGCTAACACGATGGCAAAAACTCAATCTTGAGGTAAGCGCTAATTATATGAGACTTCTCATAGAATTTTTTAAACCTGAGGAGGAAGAGCTTAAATTGTCTTTGCAGAAAAAAAAAACAATCAGAACTGTTTTCTAACTATCGCTCTACTGTGTTGACTCCCCTATTTGAGAGACTGTTGGACAGTGTCGCTGTGTTTGAATGGACTAAAATTATAAGAGACACTTCAGATTTTAGGGCAGGACATGTATTTATGTGGCCTCGTAAGGTTTAATGATGGTAATAATGTTGTTTGTAATAATGTGAATGTTTCAAGTAATATTAATGCTGTACCAGGTGAAATGTCCAATACAACAGTTCATTGTGGTTTGCAAACATCACAGGGCTCTAATGTTGAGGTTCCATCAAACAAAATAGAGAGACTGTGCCCTGTTAGCAGGGTCTGTAGTAATGAAGGCAGACTTGAGTCTAATGTACATGAATTAGGTAATGATGTACCACTTGAAAGGACTGTTGATGTAAATATACAAGGTGCTGCTTCGAGCACAGGTCTGGATGTCAATAGGGTTGGTAATAATACTGCCCGGCAAGGGACTACTAGCACGTTACTTCCTCCCTCTACTCCTAATTTACTTGGGAGGAGGGTAGATGTGGGAGAGCATGAAATAGTAGTTAGACCTAAAACTATTACTACAGGTACACAGAATTTATACATCAGTGATACATCAGGGCATGGTGATGGCCATGGACATGGCGTACTTCCTTTTCCACTACCCGTTCGCTCAGACAGGGGAGGGGGGAGAGGGAGGTCTTCCAGCAGGAACAGATTCAAGAGGAAGCTATCACGGGACTTACCATCCAACCAGACTATAAAGAAAATGTGGGGGAAGACCAAACCACATTAATTCATAACATCTCGAGCTATCTTTTAACAATAGAAGAGAAGAATGTATTATGTAAAGGTTTGAACTTTATACCCTCTTCTCCTAGTACTGTTCAGGATACGATTTTAGACTTGAAGATGTTTTGCAGGGACATCATGCTACGTTATATGTTTCACAATAATATAGGTGTTGTTGAAAGTGAGCTGCACTCAGTGAATGGCCTCAGGAAACCTAGTAACTTTACACCAGTTAATCATCCTCTGGTTGAAGCATATAGTAGATTGACTGAAACTGAGATTTATAGGCTTTATGATAAGAGGACAAGTGATATGAATTATAGATTAAAACAGAATCTTACATTTAAAGAGAGGAAGGCCCTACAAGCCCTACAGAACAATAGTTCTCTTGTTATACGTCCTGCTGACAAGGGAGGTTTGATTGTCGTCATGGATAAGATTTTCTATGAGGGTTCCATGCGAACTATGTTGAGTGACACAACCTTCTATAATCAACTCTTACTGAATGAGGTACATGAGATTATTTATACTGTGAAGAATGATTTGGTAGATATTAAGGTAGCTGGCTTGATCTCCGATGAGATGTATAAATTCTTAAATGTTGAATTTCCGCTAATTCCTATTATTCAAGGCCTCCCGAAAATACACAAACATTCTGAATGTCCACCCATGAGACCTATTTTTGCAGGAGGGGGTTGAATTACCGAACCCCTTTCCTTATACATAGAGAAACATTTATGTCCTGTGATCAATATGAATCCAACTGTACTGAGAGACTCTAAACAATTTTTAGTAGATTTATATGATAGTCTGAAAGGAATAAGAGAACTTGACAATGTGGCTTTTGTTACACTAGATGTGCAATCATTGTTTACCATGATACCGAATGAACTTGGTATTCAGTTTATTCAGAAGTACTTGCATACACAGTCAACTTTCAACAACACAGGTTGATTTGATATGTTTCTTTTTAGAAATTATACTTAATAACAATGTGTTCATGTTTGGAGAACAAGTATACTTACAGAAACACTTCATGTGCCAATAGCTACGCCAACATGTTCCTTGCTCAATGGGAAGAAGATCTGTTGTTCCCCTTGATAGGGTTTAAAGAACATGTTTTATTTTATAGGTGTTTTGTGGACGATTTGCTTATTTTGTGGAGAGGACCTCAAGTTCAGTTTAATAGTTTTTTTGAAGTTATGAATGGTTTATTGGAATGTTTGAAATTTACCTATAAATTTTCATATAATGGTATGGAATATTTAGATGTATACGTAGAAAAACTTGATGGAGGGATGATTAATACAGGTGTTTTCCATAAAACTTGCCATAGGAATGCAATCCTTTTTAGATCAAGTATGCATCCCGGTTATATTTTTAAGAACTTAGTAAGAGGACAAGGTATGAGGGCCTCCAGGATGAATCCTACAGAGTCAGGATTCCATGCAGAATTGCTTAGTCTTGAAAAAAACCTTATGGATAGAGGATACACACGAAAGGAATTAGAGAAACAATGGGAAGATTTGACAGTGTTAAGGGAGACTAGAGCTAAACCTTATTTTGGACCTTTATGTTTTAGTGAAGAGGGACATATTAATGCTACTGGGGTTACCAAGATTCCCCTTTATTATTCTTGTGACACTGGATATGTCACGAAGTTATTCCAACAATATTGGCCCATTTTGCTAGTACATGATGATATTGTTGATATAGTGGGTGAAGCTCCTAGATTTCATTTTCGGAATCATAAGAACCTAAAGAGGTTGTTATGTAACAGGATACGTAGTTCAGTATGGATTGACTATGGGTATACGGAACCATGTGGTGCTTATAATTTCTGTCCCTATGTTGACACTGATGTGGTATTTTGCCACCCAGACCTGAATAAGTAGTTTAGGTTTAGGGGGACCCATAATTGTATGACTTCCCATGTTGTTTATTTAGCTGTGTGTGATTTATGTAGGGCTTTCTACGTAGGAAAAACTAATAGACCTCTACGATACAGAATGAGGAAACATCTATATAATATTAGGAAAGAAACATCCAATAATGCACTATCTAAACATGTGATAGAACAAGGAATTCAACATACATTTAGGTTTAGGGTAATTGAGGCTGTGGATTCCAGTCCTATGGGGGGCTGATATTAGAAGCTACACTGAGTACAGAGAGATGAATTGGATCATCATTTTACAGGCAGATAGAGGTAGAGGGATAAATGAGAGGGTCTCCATAAAACCCGCCTTGAATAGAAGGAGGTTACATAAATAATACTCCTTCTTTTTTTATTGTTTTTATGTATTGGCATCATGTAGATATTTTTAGAGCCATACTCATGTTCACATATATATATATATATATACATATATATATATATATATATATATATATATATATATATTTGTATATTTAAGTATTTTTATTTATATTAGTTAGGCTTTTACTAGTTAGAATGGTATAGTTGTAGTTATGTTGGGTTGTACCTTTAATTTTGTTCATTTACATAATTGATTGGGGTGGGTTCTTTTTGTATTTAATGTGGTTCTCTGCTCAGTTGAATCTTTTGGTCTGAAGAAGCTCCTAAGTGAAAGCACTTACCATTTATATACAATAAACCTGAGTTTTTATATTATACCAGCACTGGTTTTTTGCTTGAATTGACATCTGCTGCTGCTTTTTGCTGCTGCTCTTAATGGACTGGTTTTTGCTGCTGTTCTTGGCTATTGCTTGTGTGGCATGGTAACTCCGTGGAATAGTTGCTAATTTAGTTATCTTTGTTTTTATTACCACAGAGTTTTTACCCCCTGGTATACTGGTTACTTTGTTGCTTTGAAATATAATGGTTTATTAGCTCTAGTTTTTACTGATACCTAGAAGAATAATGTATGTGTTCTGGCATTATTGGGTGTATGCACAGATAAAAATCCCTGACATTTTTTTACATCACACACACACACAAGCATAAATCATAGCAATACTAGTTTTGTACTTATTTCAGCAAATAGCAATACACTGTGCAACAGTAGTGCTGACACACCAGATCATTGACTGCCATTTAGCAGTCATCAAACAGCAGCAGGGGAAGTCATTTTTATTTACCTCAGTGAGGAGTAATGCAAACCTGACAATGCCCCTTATTTCACAGACATTCCCTGATTTTTCTCATAATTTTGCTCTGTCGTTCATAAAAAAGTTTGATTTGCTTGTAAATCACTCAGGATTATACAGTCAATAAATCATCACAGTTTTATACCTATTGTCCACAAATGCATGTTGATGCAAAAGGTGTTATACTATTAACTTTTTAATTGAATTAGAGTAATATTTAAAACTTGTTCCCAACTTTAAGCCTTTATACTGCTATTATTGGTATTGCCTGAATTCTCCTGGAAAGAAGTTGAGAGTTGCATATCAGGTGTTCTGCCACTATTTATAAAATTCCTTGGCAGAGAAAACCATCCCTGAAGATCAAAAGCATCATCTCTTCTTAAAATCCAAGGTATGCACTGAGATCAGGCACTCTGGGCTGCTGATTTCTCTAGTACTTACCCTGCTTATGTTCATTATCAGCTTTATCCTTACAGGGGTCATATCACAGACCTGTTTGAGTTAAACAGCATAAATAGGAAATTAATACATTTTCTTCTCCTCACTTTGTCTCAATCAGCAGCAGCTTTTACGGGCCCCCCAAACAGTCAAGGATGATTAAGGGGGCCCCCTTACAGCGATGGGTATGGCAATTACCTAAAGCTGGCTCTGTTGTTAGTTTTAATGGAGTGAATGTCCACTAGCAGGTTTTAACTAACCCAGGGGACTATGTCAGTGGTAAAATATTAATGGAATTGTGAAGCCTGTTGCTTGACAAAAGACTATTATTACAACTAGAGATATCTTTGAATTTTAAAGGAGATATAAATAAGAGTTATTACCCAGCTGGTTTATTAAGTGCTCAAGATTGATGTAATAGCTTTTGTTGGTTTGACAGACATGTTAAAAAATATCAAGATAAGATAACTTGCTGTGGTTTGGGGGCCCCCAAGGAACAGGGGGCCCCAAGTGACCGCAGGATTCGCTGGTGCCTAAAGCCGGCTATGACATAGGGATATGTCTCAGAATGTTTAGTTATAGGAGAAGGGGAGGTAGTTGAAACAGGATTTTCTGAGTATCTTGCAATATGGCTGGAGATAAAGGAAAACAAGGAATATATAAAAATAGGCAAAGGAATAAAAAGGATAAATGAAAAAGCATGGTTCATAGGTAGGTACTAGGCTATTGCCCCTAGAGCCTATACAAGCCTAGCCAAAAAAGTACCCTGGCTTCCGCCACCCAAGAAAATTATTTTCCTGTGTCCCTGTCAAGCAGAACCACAGAAGTGATCCCCGGGGTGAATTTCCTATTACCCATCCAAATCATCAAGATTTTTCTTGAAGAGTGCTAATGAGGAGCTCTGTTTGTCATAGATAGGTACTCTGTTCCAGAGTATGGGAAGTCTCTGGGACAGGAATCTATCCCTCCAGCATGTTCTGTTTATTGTGGTGACAAGGTTTAGGTCCCTAGAGCGTGTAGCTCAGAGGGATTGGGATTTCTTTAAGTGGAGCATGTCCAACAGCTCTGGGTTTGACATAGCATTGTATGATAGGCAGAGATCACCTCTGAGTAGGTGATATGCGACAGAGTAAAGCTGGAGTTTTTTGAGATGTTCTGCATAAGGCATCTGTTTGAGGCCAGTAATCCTCTTTGTGAGGTATTTTTGCAGCCTTTCCAGTTGTTGTAGATGTCTTGTGAGGTACATACCAAAAGGGGCATTGTACTCTATAATGGGTCTAATGAGTGAAGAGTAGAGGGGAACAATGACCTCTTTTTTTCTGAATGTGAAGCCTTTTGTGATGAGGTGTGCCACATAGAAGGATTTCCAGACCACTGTGGCAATGTGATTATCAAAGGAGAGACTACTGTCCACCTGTGTCCCAAGGTCTCTTATCACACTTTTGTTGTTAAGTAGACTACCACCTATGTGGTAGTTCATGGGTACAGAGTTTTTTCCAAAGGGAATGACAATGCACTTTTTGGCATTGAGCTTGAGACCATGGCTTTGACACCAGGCATCTGTCTCAGTGAGGCCCTTTTGTAAAATGTCCACATCATTAGGAGTTTCAATTATGGCTCCTAGTTTGCAGTCATCTGCAAATTCAGTTAGCCAAAGACCTTCTGTGTTAGCCTGTACTTCAGAGAAGTAGATATCAAACAGGAGAGGACCCAGGACTGAACCCTGTGGTACTCCACTTGTCACTGGTCTGAAGTCTGATTTGGAGTCTGCTATTTTCACAGTGTGGGGTCTGTCAGTAAGCCAGTTGGCAACCCATCTTGTGACATAGGGATTTATACCTAGTTTAGTGAGTTTATCTATAATTCCAGAGTGGGGAATGGTGTTGAACACCTTGGTGAGATGTAGATAGGCTGTGTGAACCACCTTACCCTCATCTATGGCTTTGGTGACTACATCAAAGTAGTCTATCAGATTTAGGAGACATGATCTGCCTTTTACAAACCCAAACTGTGTGGGGTCCAGAGTTTGGAGATTTCCAATGTCTTTGTTTATGAGTTCCATGATGATACATTCCATGGCCTTGCAGACCAGGCTTGTCAGGCTAATGGGGCAATAGTTCCCGGGGTCTGTTGTGGCTCCCCTTTGTGGAGTGGGATAACTGCCATGGTGTGCCATTCAATGGGCACAAAGCCTGAGGTGAGGCTATGACTGAACATAATACTTAGGTGGGGTGTCAGTTCATGTAGAAGGCAGCCTGGGATGTTGTCAGGTCCCATGGATGCTGTGTTCTTGGCTTTGGAGAATGAGGTTTTTACCTGTGCAGCTGTGATTACAGGAACTTTGCATTCTTCCGGTATAAAGATGGGCCCTTTAGGGGGTGAGAGGGGGTAAAGTTAGCATTGAACCTATCTGCCAGGATGTTGGCAATATCAGCTGGTTCTGTATATTTAGTGTCATTGTGCTGTAACTCAGAGCAGATCTGAGTGTTGCCATTGAGATTCTTGGCATAGCTATAGAATGCTTTGTGGTTGTCTTTAGAATCAGTGGCAACTTTGTTTTCATAACTAGCTTTGGAGGATTTTATGGGGGATCTGAGCTTCTTACTGAGGCTAACCAGGGAGTTCCTCCAATCATGGGATTTTACTCTTTTTTGCAACAGTTTATTTCTTCTGTTGTAGAGTTTGTTTATGGCAGAAGACCACCAGATTGCCTTTCTTTTTTTGGAGAATAGCATCTTGGTTCTGTTAGGGTAGCATGATCCATGCACTCGTGTAAGTGCTTATAAAGTGCATTTGTGTAGGATTCAGCAGTCGTACCTCTATTGTCCATCTGCATGGGTGTTGTGAAGTTGGCTTTGGAGAAATTTTTTACGGTTGTTTTCCTAATGGGGGGTGAGAGCAGGATGTGGATGCCTAGGGTGATTAGCTTGTGGTCAGATCTGACCAATGAGGAGCTGACCTCTGGTGTACAACACCGGTCACCCATGTTGGTAATGACCAGGTCTAGGTTATTCCTGCCCCTGGTGGGGGTGTGGATAAGTTGATTCAAGGCATTGGAATTGATGATTTCCAGAAAACGTTGAGCAAAAGAGTTGGTACATAAGTAGTTTTCCCAGTTAATGGTAGGGTAGTTGAAATCACCCATTATTAGTGTGTTGGGTTGTACCTTAATATTTTCCAGTGCATCAAGAAAAGAGGAGTGGGAATCCTGGGGCATGGTGGGGGGTCTGTAGCAAGCTACAATCTGGATTGCGGTTTTGCCCAGAGTTAGTTGAACTTGGATAATCTCAGATGCATTATGCTGAGCAACTAGCTTGGAGGTGTGGATATCCTTAATGAATATGGACACGCCTCCACCTTTAGTGTTTCAGTCCAGGTTTGGTGGCTGAAAGATGTGGTATGAATTATAGTCTGGTAATGCAGGGGTGCTCTCTGGAGCTTTGAACCAGATCTCTGCCACTGCACAGATGTCAATGTTCTCCATTTTAGTGAGTGCATTTTGAGGTTTAGTTTAGACTTCTAGCATTGAGTAGCATTACCCTCAGATTTTGCTTGCTTGTACCTGTTACAATGGTGAATTTGTCATCTGAACCTTGCCTAAAAAAAGCACTATAGGGGTGGCAAGAGCCTTTGCCAGTATCCGGAATCCCAAGGGTGACAGGTGCAGGCCATCTCTGGCAAAGCAGCATGGTCTGTCGATCATGTCATCCCAGGCAGACAAATACTGGATTCCCTTAGAATGACACCAGAAGCTTAGCCAATTGTTAAAGTCAATCATTTTGCCCTTGTACTGTGATATCATTCTGGATGATGGCAGGATGCTACTCAGGGCTAGGGTTATACCTGCCTGGGCTACAAGATTGAAGAGCTCCTCCATGTCTCTTTTCATGTAGTCCAGGGAGGTATGTCTCAGGTCATTCACACCAACATGGACAATGACAAAGTCATATTTGTGCTTGTTGAGGAGTGACCTGAGTGCGTGCATTATGTGGCGGATCCTGGCACCTAACAGGCAGCTGACAGTAACTTTTTCCTTGTTTAGCCTGGTGAGTGGAACATCAGTGTGCCTGACTATAGAGTCACCTATGACTAGAGTGCTGGGTACATTATGTCTTATGGTCCGTAGTTGAGTGGCACACTGAGTATGTGGGCTGTGTGTCATTTGGGTTGTGTTGGGGGATGGAGGTTGCTTGCATTTCTGCTTTGGAGGTCTCTGTTGTTTGGGCAGATTTGTACTGAGAGCCTCCGCAAATGTAGGTGTATGTTTTGTGCTTCTGTGTGTGTGTTTTGGTGGTGTTGGTTCTGAGGGACTACATGATGAGTCTGATGCAGTGCAAGTGTTTACCTTCTCCTCTTGAATGTCTAGGCCAGTCTTTGGTGAAGAGAGCTTTGCTTCCAGTTTGGCTATATAAGTGCATCTCTCACAGGTCATAGTGTTGGGTGGTAGGAGGAGAGGGTTGTCTGTTTACATGAGACAATTGCTGCATTGTTCCAAGATGCCCAGATTCATCAGGTAGACAGGCGAAAACACCAGGAGCTGACCTTTAGACATGCTTGAATAGGTGCTTATTTATTAAGTACTAAAAACTGTTTTCCTCTAGACAAGTGAGGCAATTTGAGTGATCTAGTAATGTATAACTTATTTAGTGCTTACAATGAGTTCTGAACAAGTACTGAGATCAAAGAAACAGATTTGAGTGCTAAAACTAAAAAGCTGGCTAGTTGCAAGGGAAATTCTGAAGAACAGACTTTATGGCACCAGGAATAGGTTAACCCCAGTTAAGTGGAGGGGGGGGGGGCTTAGGAGCTCACAAACAGTCCTGGACACAGCAAATCCATATCTGGATACGACCTGCCACAGGAAAGGGGGGAAGCAAGCTTAGAATTTTTTTTCCAGTAAAAGTGGAAATGGAGAAAGCTGGAACAGAAGTTAATTCAACATTAAGAATCTGAGTGGGTTGGCCTTCACAAATGTTCTCTATTAGATTGAGTGAACTGATGAGATTAGACTGGGAGGAGTGTCACAGATCAAATGTGCAGTATGGGCAGGCAACTACAAAGCTACCAAGTAGAAGAACACACAACAATAGGGAGGGTGGGTCGGAAAAATTACAATTCCTATCTGTAGTCCACTAAATTAAAGTTTTAAACAGATCAAGGAGCAGACTCTAGAGAATGCTTTTAACTGTAACAGACAAAAATGCACAGAAAAGCTCGGCTAGAGCACTCACAAATAGAAAATACAACTTTCAGTATGAAAAAGCAGTTTACAGTTAAGTAATTCAGTAAACATGCAATTAGCAATGAAAAATACAGTTTAAACAGTATAAAACAGTACATAAATTCAGTGAAACAATAAAAAAGCTTTATAACAGTGCAAAATATAGTAGATCAACTGTATTGCACAATTATATGCATTTCAGAAGTGCAGTTCAGTGAAATAAGTGTAAGAAATAACTTGTCCTGCTCTTGGAATCTTAAGGAATTTCCACTTATGCAATTTCATCCAGAGCCTGAATGAAGGAAGAAAGAAATTAGTAATACATTATGGAAAGATCATATTACTGTGGAAACATTTTATAAAAATTAGTTTGAATGATGGATGGTGCATAAGGAAAAATGTTTTTTACAGTGGCAATATGATGTGAGAAAGGTAGAGAAAGAAAAATATAGAAGAACATATAATGCATTGGAAGATTTAGAACATAACAATAGAAAGTACTTTGACAAAGTGTAAGATCAGGTATCATTTAAATGTAAAAAATACGGTATTCTCTTTGCATAAGTCTAGAAATGCCCCCATATTAAAGCAGGCCTTCACAGTGTGCATACAGTTTTAGTGAATGCACTTTCAATAAGTGAAAATAATCTTCAGTCAAGAATACCGATAAGAAGAGAGTTTGCAGTACATTGAGAACAAACAGATCCTACAAGGCTTGGTAACCAAGGCTAAAGAGGTGTACAGAAACTTACAGCGTTTTCGTATTATTAGGAGATACTTCAGACACAGTCAGTTAATTTAGTTAATTTGGACTGATATGCAGAAAGTCATTGCAGCACAGACACCCAGGTATGAGTGCAGGAGTCTGGTCAAATATCCAGCATTCCAGAGTATTAATTATGCTATCCAGGAGGAAAGGAATATGATGAATATGAATGCAGAAGCTAAGGACTATTTCAGTTTATCAGCACAGTTATTGGAGACAGTATTCAGATATTGTTGACATCACATAATAAAGTATTCTTAACCAATCTACAGTCTGTGTAGACTTTATTCTGAAGATTTGGCCGATAAAGAAGAGACTGGCACCTGTTCAGCAAAAGTTCAGGTAATTTACAGATAAAGACATTCATTCCAGACTCATTCCAGATTATTCCAGTTATATCGAATTTATTCCAGTATTCTACAGTCATATCAGTTTTTACAATTGTGTGCCACCATCCATGGGAGGGTAGAATAATTAAAGTGGGTCCCAAAACCTCATAGCAACCTTATCAGCAGTCAGACTACATGTATCCTACAGAGTAGCAGTGTTCATTTGGAACACTACTTCAGAAAATCTACAGTAAAGTCTCAAAAAACTGCAACAGCGGATCAGTATTTCAGAAAATCTACAGTAAAGTCTCAAAAACATCAGACTTTCCAAAATACAAGTGTAAAAAGACATTCCCCCGGATTTACTAATCTTCCGTGCAGGACTAATCTAGTCCTGCACAGAAGCAGCAGTTTAAGAGGAGGATGGCAGCACGCCATGCATATTAATGCAGGCACACTGCCTGAGCTCAAACTCCTACATGGAGCGTGGATGAGTGCAGGGGGCATGTCTGAGAGCAGAGCTCTCAGAATAAACATGCCTCTGCAAAGTAGAACAGAAGACAGTGTAAATAAATGAGCGAGACCACTCATAGGTGTCCGCATATCCCCACCAACAGTCCCCATGTGTTCAACAGCAACAGTACATTTAATAAAATGAAGAAACCCTTTTATTTATTTTTTAAAACCCCGAGTACAGCTAACCATAGGTGCACAGGTTTGCCCATCGCTTAGCTATGGTTAAAGCAGCTGAAAAGGCTGAAGAGGATAACAAGGAATATATATGCAAATGAAGTAGCAGAGCAATAGTGTAGTGGTTAGAGCATCTGCCTAACAAACAGGCATTCATGCTTTGAGTCCCACTGCAGCACATATTTTCCATGTGAAATCTGTATATGAACATATTTTTAAATCTTTTTGCCATATAACCTGCATAATAACAGTTAAATGTGAACTGGAGTACTGCATTAAAAGCACATGTGAAGTGTCAGTGTCATAATGAGTAAGGCACTAGTAAGAAGGTTTAAGCACAAATAAGCAGTAGTAAGTGTGATTAAGTGCATTTGCGCAGGGGTAAGCATTGCCTACACAGATTAAGCAAAGTAAAAGCTAACTGAGTGTAAGAAACTGTAAGCAGAGGTTATCAGTGCTTACAGTCATGCAAACCTGTGCAAACCCGCTTACAACTGCTTTAAAGTGCCTTAATCACTCACCAACAGCCCATGTTCTGCCCAACAACAAGGTAAACTGACCATGTAGACTATAGTCACAATTGCTAACCACTAAGCCATCATAACAATAGATATGAATGAGGTATCAGCAAACTAATCCTCACTGCAGAAAAATCAAACCAAACATGTGAACTTAATCTATGTACAATGTGAAGTGGTATAACCTGCTACATAACATAAATATGTGAACTGGAATACTGCAGTAAGCATAGATTTGAGGTGTTATTGGAATAAAGTGTAGAAGTCCCCGGGTCTCCATACAGTGTATGTACACATGAATTACGGATACCAAACATATATAACCTGTAATGAAGAATAAATCATGGCCAAATGGCAAATATAGTGCTAATTAACTATTCAGCAGTGCTAACCACAGCACAGCTCAAGTTAGTAAGTGTAAGCAATGAGTAGGGGAGCCAATTCAATCTGCCTAGTGGTATACCTCTTTAAGCAGTGCCAACCTTATGTAAGCAGGTGTGCCCATAGCTTAGCCTTTTCAAACCTGGCCAATCACGGGAAAGTGCTGGAAACTGGCCGTATTTAAACCCCACAGGCGGGAATACTTCTCATAACTGGTTGTAACTTCCTACTGCAGGCAGGATGGCTGGTGTGGGTGAAGACACTCAATTCAGAGCACAGTGCTGGGGCATCCAGGAGTCAAAAATCATGGTGTGGCTCCTGGTAAAACACCATGAGCAGAGACTACAGCAGGGCCAGTACCAGGGCTCACAATATAAAATGGATTCCTGGGACAGTCTCGCCCGTGACCTCACCAGCGCTACAGGTATCCCCCGGACTGGTGAGCAGGTCAGGCATCACCATGCTGACCTGAAGCGGTGGAGGGGGGATGTACTGGAACAGTGGATCCAGGAGTGTCAACAGATGCCCAGTGCCCCAAGTACTGAGTAAGTACTCAGTCTACTGAGTAGTAAATAATTGCCAAGCTTGTGTATACTACGGATAGGTATGGCTAAATATCACTGCATTTCTCTGACAGCTGCAGATGAGTGGGCTGCGAACTAACAAGCCCATGATGCTAGGCTGTAAAGGCTGTGTCGTGAGGTAGATTAGTAATCATTCTGCATGTACTGACATAAATAAATATAAGAGCCTTAGAAAGTGTTGTACCAGTAGAAATAAATGTGCAATAGCCTGTGAATAAAGGCATAACCCCTGGAGTGCTTCTCTTTACTCTTCTCTTATATGTTGGTGATCTGCTCCATACTATAAATAGTACTGTTGTATCTTAAGCAGTGTCACCCACACCATGGTATACAGATAAAATGTGTATGAAGTCCTGCATAACAATGTTGAAAGTGCCAAGAGGTCAGTCATATTGTAGAAGTTAGGGAGACTTAGAAAACAGTCGAAAACTTTTACAGCAATTCCCTGATAGCACAGTGTACTGTGATGTTCGCTATATTTTTTTTGTCACACACAGCAGGGGTTTGAATCCTGGGAGTGCTACTATGTTGTATGCATAATCATACCCCACAACTGTACAGATTTTGTTACAATGTTCAGATACAAAGCTGTATGCATAATTACACCCTACAACTGCACAGAATTTGCTAGAATGTTTAAATTGAAAGTTGTATGCATATTCATACCCCACAACTGTTCCAATCTGTCCAGCATGTCCAGATAAATGGCCCATATCACCAGCCTGGTACCCTGTTCCCCTGAAAATTCAGTGTGATGATCCAAGAAATGTAGACAGCTGTCAATGACATATAACTGATAGTCAAACATGTACATAGTCAGAGAATGTATATGAAAACAAACCTGTCATTATGGCACCTCACTCAAAATGTATGGCAGCAATTCTCAACATATGTTGCATTAACACCTGCAGCCTGTCACGCCTGTATGTAAGACACAGGTCACGTATATAATAATCTATAAACATACCAGTGTACAATATAAGGCCATTGGGTAGTGTAATAATACATGTAAGGGAAAGATCACTGCAGTGACTAAGAATGTTGTGAAACTACAAGGATATATTAGTTGTTAATTGAAATCTCTCTCTCACCCCTACCATATGTGCAAAATGACCCAATGACACTCCTCAACTGGTATGTGTACACTACAAACTTTTGTTGGGACATATGTCTTAGTGGTTTATAAATATTCACATTTGTTTCTATGCATGTGCCATGTTAAAATACACCCATATTGGTGGCCTGTTGCCATCAATGAAACCTGCATGCTCCTGTAATGGCCACTGCTGTTCCATATATGCATGTGTTCTGCTTGCTCTGCAACTGTGTTAAATCTGGTGTTTTGGGTTAATGGGGATACCTATGCATGCTGTTATAACTAATCCTGAATGCTGTTGACTGTTACTATCCCATATCTGTCATACACCTGTGACAACATAGCTCATATGGGAAGGCCGGTCCCAGTGGACCCACCTGTCCCACCTCAGCTGGCCATGTCACCGGGCACCAGCATATCTGGGGCCCAGCCTGGGACCTCCTCCTCCGTGGGCCCTATGCCATCTTCGGGTGGAACCACTGCAGGAGATGGGGCTCACCCCCGCCAGAGCAGAGGGGAACCTGTCACCCATCAACAGGTCCAGACTATGGTGCATAGGGAGCTCGATCTGGAGTATCGAGACCGGCTATGCCAGCTTGAGGGCCGAGTGGCACTATTAGAGGGTGAGTCTGCCCATCCTACACAGCCCCCAGCACAGCCACCTTTGGGGTCGTGAAGGTGCAGTGGTGACTGCCCATGGGTGGGGACCTCAGTCCCACTGTTTCCAGTTGGGGGATCATGGGTTTGCAGCTTCCAAACACCCCTCCCCATCCAAGGTGTTTACCCCCCACATGTGTCATATACTGGCCCTGTATGCATCTTGTGTGTCTTGTCTGTTAACCTACCCAGCCAACCTCCCCAAATATACCTACTACCCCTCCCCAACATCCCACCTGAAAAAAAGGGTAATCTGTTCCCACAAAAAAATCACGCCCCATACATAGCTGTCCATTTTGCACACATGTCTACTGAGCACATGTAATCCAGTCTAACTGGCATCACAATGAATTATTGTTGTCCTCACCCCTCTCCCAGGGGTTCGAGTGTCCAAATCCACCTCCAAATACAGTTTATATGCACAGCTGTTGCTGTAGAAAAATGGGCAGCTATGGACCTTCCCTACACCCTTCCTGCACATCCCTAGCTATTTCCCCTACTGTCTTTCCCTCTTTGTGCCCCTTTCATCACCACTTTCTTATCAACCCCTTTTTCTTTTCTTTTAAAGGAATTAGCACAGGGGTAAGTGGGAGTAAGCACTTTTAAGCAGCAGTAGGTGGGATTAAGCCTGTTTGCACAGATGTAAGCAATGCCTACATAGGTTAAGCAATTCAGGAGCTAAATGAGTATAAGAAACAGTAACCATAACTTAGCAGTGCTTACTGTCATGCAACACACTTACAACTGCTCAAAAGTGCCTTAATCACACTGTATCCAATGGCCCTTGTTCTGCCTAGCAAGAAGAAAAGCAGCATCTGCTAGGAGCAAACCCAGGACCCAGCACACAATAGCCAAAGTGATTTACTACTAAGCCATCTCACATATACATATCCTTGATGTATTCAGAAACATATCATCTAGCCCAGTAATATATATATATATATATATATATATATATATATATATATATATATATATATATATATAAAATTCTATAAATATTTATGAACATATAAACAAATGCCTGCATCTATAGATATATATGTCCACAATGGGCAGCCACGGTGGTGCAGCGGTTAGCATTGTCACCTCATAGTAAGAGGTTCTCTGGTTTGATTCTTGGCTGAGGAGCCTTCTGTGTGGAGTCTGCATGTTCTTCTTGTGGTCATGTGGGTTTTCTCCAGGTGCTCCAGTTTCCTCCCACATCCCAAAAACTGGAGTATTGAGACTGGCTAAGTAGGTGGATTGGACACTCTAAATTGGTCCTAGCTGTGAGTGTGTGCATTTGTGTGCCTTCTGTGGAAGGTTGGGTGCCGGGCTGGCAACACGACACTGTAAAACTCCAGTGTCAATCATGAGCAGACAGGTGATCTGCTGTGGTAACCCCTAACTAGGAAAAGCTAGAAGAAGAGGATATATATATGTATATATATATATATATATATATATATATATATATATATATATATATGTCAGCAGATATATATATGTATACGGTTCCACTTCATTTCATTGAATTGCAAATCATCGAGACCAAATTGTCGAAAACTCATTTCATCGAATCTCAAATCATTGAAAACTATGAAGCAACTACAAATAACATTCCACAATGTTTTTACTACGTTTATGCAGGGGGGCTTGCCCCCCTGCATAAACATAGTACAAAGTGTCTGGGATGTTATTTGTAGTTGCTTCATAGTTTTCAATGATTTGAGATTCGATGAAATGAGTTTTCGATGAAATGAGTTTTCGATGATTTGGTCTCGATGATTTGCAATTCGATGATATGAAGTGGAACCATATATACATATATAGGTATTTACAGACATACATCTGTAGATAATAAAACATGTATGTCCTCATGCAATGTTAATGGGGTTGAGAGGCCCCACACAATATATGTCTCGTACGAATAGGTAAACCCCCCAGCTAAGTACGACCCCCCTGTAATACAGTACCAAGTGTTGCAGATCCCATAACCAGGACCAGACATGACATGGCCATCCCTAGGATACATATACACAGACCCATATGCAGATACAGGTATATATATATATATATATATATATATATATATATATATATATATATATATATATATACACACACACATATATATATATATATATATATATATATATATATACATATATATACATATATATGTAACTACACATACAAACATAGAGATGTGTACAGTAGTATACATATGTAGTACATGCACACAATATGGAGCAGCCAGTATTCCTACAGTCACCACCTAACCAACTAGAAACTGTATGAGCCACCCATACGAATGACATTCATAGCCTGCAACATATACCAACAGAGATATCAAAGGGTATAACACCACACTGTGAAAGCTTTATTTGTGTACTATGATAGTTGTTTATGCCATGTCATATAACTGTTTAGACACTGACCTCCATATGAATAGTGTAATGCAACTGTGAAACAGTTATAGAAAGACAGTAGTCTGGAAAGGTTGACATATGTTGTTGTCCAGGCCGAGGCCTTCAAGTAGTACATTAGTAATGACAGACTGGGCCATAGCATACCAGACAATCAACAGTACGTAATGCATATGTATAGGTCGGCAGCCTCTGTCTACACTCTGTACACAATCCCTAGGGGGTACAGACCCCAGATGGCACAATGGGATGTATCTGTTACATAACAAGGCATACCTGATACCATCACAATCACACTGACAAACAGAACATCCCATATGGCAGGAGGCAGTAGGCTTGCATTTACCCAAGGTGGATTGTATGGTGAAGTACATCCAGATACCTTAAGGCAGCTTATCCCAGATACCCACACATGTTGTAACAGCCTAGGTTTGTCATGGTGCACCCCCCTACACTCACTAATACTGGATCATATACCACTGTTACATATACTAGCCTCTGGCGTGCATTAGGGCACCCATGTATTGTGTAGGTGAAACCCACACATACATGACCCCAACCACCCAGTATGTGTGGGGGAAACAACAGCAGTGGAGTGATGGCAAGAATGACAGCATGACATACACACAGCCCACTACATAACAATCCCTGACAGCATGTCATATTTGCAAAGCCTGTTTATGTAGGTGGAGGACAGAGGCTGGAACACAGGCACATATGTGTAAAACTGTTGTCATACAGTAAGCAAGATATGCATATGTGTACATATGTATATGGATATATGTATACTTATTTATACATATATGTTCACCATATGTTCTGCACATGGAGTGGAGCCCTACCTCAGCCCTAATAGTCCCAACCTCTCAGTGCAAGGGGATGTCACGTATGTAGTGCAGGTATATTTGTAGACTATTGCTACTATAATAGGGATTGTCTTCACAGAAATGGTGTGTGTGGGAGGCCACATCTCCTGTTAACATATGTGCCATTGGCTACTTACAGACATCCTAAGGTAATCATAGTACAGTACCACTGCTAGCACAGTAACACCCCTGTCAACTACAGCTGCAATATGGCCAACATATGTGGACAGTCTGACACACTTGGGTCAGTCCAGGGGTATACACACAAACCCTTCATGCAAGACATGTGGACCAGGCCTGTCAATGTGGATGTTAACAGCCATGTAGATGGATATAACACGTACATATTGGTATACATTTGTCCCCACAGGTTATGTATTCATACACCCCTGTCTGTCCTGACACATAATAACCGCTGATACAGAGGTGCCATGGCCACATACTATCCACTATTTACTGACATACATCTGAACAGCATCCCACTGCTTTGTGTGACATACATGACTGTTATGGCGGCCAGGTAGCAGTATATCTGGCAAGTATCTGGACATGACATCTCACTGGATAAGTACAGTAAGCTGCTAGGCATGTAACAAAGCACAGTGTAGGCTACAGGCAGACTGACTCAACACTGGGCTACATCTCCTATGTGGAAATACACATGTACCTGCATTGATAGCAGGCTCTACAGGCATGTCACATCACAGAGTAACAGACACTTGTGTGAAAGGGAATAACCACAACCAATGTGAACACAGCCACATATGGTAAGCTAGTGTACTATTACAGTATATGGACTATCTGATGTACACCATCCTCATATTAGCCACTCACACAACAACTCTACATATACTGGGCCACTACACACCATGGTCCGATGGCTGTCTGTGGTTTGGGACATGTGTGTGTTTGTCCCTACAAACATGTAAGCTGATAGGGTGACATACAGTAGAGCAGCATGTAACATCAGATAGAACAGGACCAAGAACAATGACATCTAACACAATGTCTCCACAGGCCAAGGTACATATGCACTATACACACACTGTCGACAATTACCAGACTTACACATACCTCAGTACTGTACACACAACCAGGAATGCCCAGGCTATGTCCTCAAATATAACCCCTACTATACATAACATGTGTAGCAGTCTGATATCTCACTGGCTTGCTATCAGATATGCTGTCAATGAATATGGTGTACTGAACATATGCACCCCCTACTGCATCCCCTCTACTCATCACTTATTAGACCCATTATAGAGTACAACGCCCCTTTTGGTATGTAACTAACTTTACCCCCCTCTCACCCCCTAAAGGGCCCATCTTTATACTGGAAGAATGCAAAGCTCCTGTAATCATGGCTGCACAGGTAAAAAACTCACTCTCCAAAGCCAAGAACAGAGCATCCATGGGACCTGACAACATCCCAGGCTACCTTCTACATGAACTACAGAATGAACTGGCACCCCACCTAAGTACCATGTTCAATCATAGCCTCACCTCAGGCTTTGTGCCCATTGAATAGCGCACAGCGACAGTTATCCCACTCCACAAAGGGGCCACAACAGACCCCGGGAACTATTGCCCCATTAGCCTGACAAGCCTGGTCTGCAAGGCCATGGAACGTATCATCATGGAACTCATAAACAAAGACATTGGAGATCTCCAAACTCTGGACCCCACACAGTTTGGGTTTGTAAAAGGCAGATCATGTCTCTTAAACCTGATAGACTACTTTGAAGTAGTCACCAAAGCCATAGATGAGGGTAAGGTGGTTCACACAGCCTATCTACATCTCACCAAGGTGTTCAACACCATCCCCCACTCTGGAATTATAAATAAACTCACTAAACTAGGTACAAATCCCTATGTCACGAGATGGGTTCCCAACTGGCTTACTGACAGAACCCACACTGTGAAAGTAGCAGACTCCATATCAGACATCAGACCAGTGACAAGTGGAGTACCACAGAGTTCAGTCCTGGGTCCTCTCCTGTTTGGTATCTACTTCTCTGAAGTACAGGCTAACACAGAAGGTCTTTGGCTAACTAAATTCGCAGATGACTGCAAACTAGGAGCCATAATCGAAACTCCTAACGATGTGGACATCCTACAAAAGGGTCTCACTGAGACAGATGCCTGGTGTCAAAGCCATGGTCTCAAGCTCAATGCCAAAAAGTGCATTGTCATTCCCTTTGGTAAAAACTCTGTACCCATGAACTACCACATAGGCGGTAGTCTACTTAACGCCGAAAGTGTGATAAGAGACCTTGGGACACAGGTGGACAGTAGTCTCTCCTTTGATAATCACATCACCACAGTGGTCAGGAAATCCTTCTATGTGGCACACCTCATCACAAAAGGTTTCTCATCCAGAAAAAAAGAGGTCATTGTTCCCCTCTACTCATCACTCATTAGACCCATTATAGAGTACAAAGCCCCTTTTGGTATGTACCTCACAAGACATCTACAACAACTGGAAAGGCCACAAAAATACCTCACAAAGAGGATTACTGGCCTCAAACAGATGCCTTATGCAGACCGTCTCAAAAACCTGCAGCTTTACTCTGTCGCATATCGCCTACTCAGAGGCGATCTCTGCCTAACATACAAAGCTATGTCAAACCCAGAGCTGTTGGACATGCTCCACTTAAAGAAATCCCAATCCCTCTGAGCTACATGCTCTAGGGACCTAAACCTTGTCACCATAATAAACAGAACATGCTGCAGGGATAGATTCCTGTCCCAGAAACTTCCCATACTCTGGAACAGACTACCTATCTATGTCAAACAGAGCTCCTCATAAGCACTCTTCAAGAAAATTCTTGATGATTGATGGGTAATAGGAAATTCACCTCGGGGATCACTTCTGTGGTTCTGCTTGACAGGGGCACAGGAAAATAATTTTCTTGGGTAGTGAAAGCCAGGATACCTTTTTGGCTAGGCTTGTATAGGCCATAGAGCCAACAGCCTAGTACCTACCTATGACATATGTACAAAGGTTGACAGGGTTGTGGCTGGAGGCACAAACACAGGCCCAATACTGACATGTCACTGTGATGACCTCATATTTCTTGTTGTAACAGGGATTGATGCAACATATGTCCTATGAGGGATATGATGTCAGTAACTCTCCCAGCTGTCAATATCTACTGACTGCAATCCTCACACTACCTTCTGCAGTTGAGAGATAGGTGCTCTGTGGGTAACACAAGGCACCACACACTGCCCAGTCTGCAGATGACCCTACAGATGGGGATTCCTCATAAACATAGCACTGACATGACAAGTATTAAAACATGTAGGGCAGCCATATCCACACACACACCCTGTTAAACCAGTAGTACCCCAAATGCAGTATAGCAGCACTTATAGTCTTTAGTCAGGACAGGCACACCCCCATCCTGTGTGTTGGCCTGTTTTCACAGTGTCTGTTGTCAGAGGTAAGTCCCCAAGCCATCTGCGATGCTGTTTGCCAAACAACAGATCTAGTTTCTGCTCACAGTGAATGAAAAGGCCCAATACCAACATAATATTCCTAGATATTGGAGTGTGTTTCTATGCAATTGGCTATGGGAATGTTACCACAGCTGTTCCACATGCAATCAGCTAGAGGAGGGCTGTAATCCGTGTAGAGACCATCAGCTGATCATGAGCATCACTGACAATACACATGCTGCTGCCTAAGCAAAGTAGGTGTAAGTCTCCACATCCACTAGAGAGGGAGTGAGAGAGGCAGACAGAGGCAAAGATAAGTCAGTGTGGGTTGGGAGAGTAAAAGGTAAGCATGTTTGTGTCACACCAGTCCAGGGTATCGAACCCATGACTGACTACATACTGATATCACATCTGTTATCCCTGCATGGTGGATATTGTGATTTATGCTAGGGGAACCATATAAGAAATTTTAAAAAGACACTCAACATTGGGTCCAGTTGTTACACACTCACAACCCTCTCCACACAGGACACGAATGACAAACATCAACACACACCTGTTACATCTGGGATTAGAACCCCTACCTAACTAGTTATTACACTAGAGTGCTATGCCATTATAAAATGTGCCACAGAGATTACTGGAGTACTTTTTCCCCAAAGGTATATTTTACAGTGAGTGACATCAGCAGGACTGCCAAAGTAGAGCAAATGAATTGTAGTGAGTGTGACTAGCCAAACATGCATTGCTCTCTACACAGGCATAGCAACAAACACAAAAGCATCCACAACTCCCATGTGTGAGAATAGAACCACTGCCAGAGTTCTATATCATACTACAGCATTACGCTGTTATAGCACACACCACAGAGATTGCTGGAGTACTCTTTCCCCAAAGATGTACTTCACAGTGATTGACATCAGGATTTCCAAAGTAGGGCATGTGAATTGTATTGAGTGTAACTAACCTAAATTGCCCTAAATAGTCTGTATGCATTAACAAGGGCCATGGTGGTATGGCAGTAGCATTGCTACCTCACAGCAAGAGGTTCCCCCGTTTGATTCTCGGCTTGGCTTGGTAGTGCCTTCTGTGTGGAGTCTGCATGCCCTCTCCGCGGTTGGGTAATGTTCGAAAGACATGCGTGCATAAATGGGAGTGCCTACGTTGAAGGTTGGGCGCCGAGTTGGCACCTTGGTGTTTCGTAAAAATCTACTGCCAATCATTAGCGGACTGGAGATCCACTGTGGTGACCCCTTACCGGGAAAAAGCCGAAAGACAAACAACAACAACAAGTCTGTATGCATTAACAGCTGTTCTAGCCAGAACTAAATTAATCTGCCTTTGCAGGTCATGAACCCAGGATCCTGTACACTATAGTCACAGTAACTAACCACTAAGCCATCACAACAGTGCATGGGGTGGCGGTTCCAACAAAGTAATCCCACCATAGGCTAATCAAACTGAACATGTGAAAGGAATGTATATACAGTTGTCCGTAAAAGACCTCTCCAAGGCCAACGTCATGCTACTCAAGGCAGAAGTGACAATGTTTGTGACACCAACGGAGATAGGAGCTGACAGTTCAAGTGATGAATCCTGCATGAAGGCACTGTATGAGCACAGCCAATTGTGCATGATTCCTGACATCCCACATAGAACCACGACACTCACCTCCCAAATAATCAAGCCAGTCTGGTGGTCTTCTGCTATTAACAGAGTATACAACAGATGGTAGACACTGTTGAAAAAATAGGATAATCCAAGGATGCAAACAACTCCATTACCAGCCCCAGTAAGACATTGAGATCCCTCATGGAATCCTCCAAAGCTGGTTATGTAACTAAAATTGCCACATATTCCACAGACAACCACACTGCATTCTATAGTTATGTCCAAATTCTAACTGGCAATGCTCAGAAGTGCTCGGAACTGCAACAGAATGGCATTACATAGACTGCTCCCATGAAATGTGCCAATATCCTGGCAGATTGATTTAGTGCCACATCCAGCCCCTCTCACCCCCCAAAAGGGCCCATGTCAATACGTAAAGAGTTCCATTGCCCAGTAATAATGGCCACACAGGCAGAAAATGCACTACTCACAGCTAAGAATACAGCATCCATGGGACCAGATGACATCCTGGGCTGTGTACTACATTAACTACAAAATGGAATGGCAACTCACCTAACTGTCATGTGTAATCATAGCCTGCCATCCAGCCTGGTGCTCACTGAGTGGTGCAGAGCTGCAGTTATCCCACTCTACAAGGGGGATCCACCTGTGATCCCTGGAACTACCGTCATATCAGTCTGACGAGCTTGATCTGCATGGCCATGGAATGCATTATCGGGGATGTTTTGAACGCAGACATTGGCTTCTCTTAAACACTGGACCCCATACAGATTGGGCTCATGGAGGGCCAGTCTTGTCTCCTGAAACTGATTGACTGTGTTGACTCAGTCTGCATAGCTGTTGGAGGGTATGGCAGTCCACAAAGCCTATGCAGACCTCGCCAAGCCCTTCAACACCATCCCCCAGTCTGGAAACAGATTAACATACTAATCTGGCCATACATCCTTATGCCACTCAATGGTCTGCCACGACTTACTGACATAAACCAAACTGTAGGTGTAAATGACTCCAAATCCATCCCCAGACAAGTGACAAGTGGAGTATCTCAGGGTTCAGTCCTGGGACCACTGTTGTTTGGCATCTACATCTCTGAAGTACAGGCCAACAGTACGGGACTCTGGCTAACAAAGGTAACAGATGACTGAAAAATGGGAGTCATTATGAGACTGGCTGTACTGCATGATTTGTTACTGATACCAGCCTGACATCATACAGGTGGGATGGAGTACTGTTAACATCTTGTGCCCTTGCCATGTAAGGTCCTGGTTCTGGTTATGGGATCTGCAACAGTTGGTAGTGTATTGAAGGGCTGACGTGTTTGGCTGTGGTGGGAATACCTATTCGTGCATGACGTATGTTGTTTGTGCCTGTCAACCCCATTAATGGTGCACGTGAACATATATGTTTCTGCTATGTTCCCACTTTATCTACAGATGTATGTCCATATATACCTATATAGATATAAATATATGCTTACATATATGTGTACATATATCTATATATATATATATATATATATATATATATATATATATATATATATATATATATATATACATATATCAATATGTTGTATCTGTTTAGACATTAATATATTTTCACACACACATACATCTACTTGTTGGAATACATTCTCTGTACTGTTGAATGACTGGGCCGGATGATATGCTTGTGAATACAGCAAGGTTATGTATATCTAAGATGGCTTAGAGGTAAATCACTTTGGCTATGGGGTGCACAGTTCTGGGCTCGAGCCTAGCAGAGGTTGTTTATTTTGTTGCTAGGCAGAACAAGGGCCAATGGATACAAAGTGATTAAGGCACTTTAAAGTAGTTGTACGCGGGTTTGCGCGGAGGTAAGCAATGCTAAAGTCTGGTTACAGTTTCTTATACTCAGCTGCTGAATTGCTTAACCTGTGTAGGCATTGCTTAGCTCCATGCAAACCTGCTTACAACTGCTTTAAAGTGTCTTAATCACTGTGTATCCAATGGGCCGTGTTCTGCCTAGCAACAAAATAAACAGCTCTTGCAAAGCTCAAACTAAGGACCCTGCACACCATAGACAAAGTGATTTACTACTAAGCCATGACAGATACAAAGAGATTTGATGGTTGCAGAAACATATCATCCAGTCCAGACATGCAACAGTACAGAGAATGTATACCAACATCTAGATGTATGTGTGTGTAACTATATTAATATCTAAACAGATACAACATATCTAGATATGTAGATATATATATATATATATATATATATATATATATATATATATATACATAATTTCTAAAACTATATACATATATATCAATATATATGCACATATATATATGCATATGCCTAGCCTAAATCAACATGTGTCTACACCTATATGTCTACATATACACAACGTGTTACATATGTGTACGCAGATATTTATCTATGTAGATGTATACAGATATAGTTTTATATATATATATATATATATATATATATATATATATATATATATATATACATATTAGCAGATATATAAATCTATATAGGTATATATGGCCATACATCTGTAGATAGCAATGGCAGATTAACAAATACACATATGTCCACATGCACCATTAATGGGGTTGAGAGGCCTCACACACTATACTTCTTGTATGAATAGGCATCCCCGTCACAGCCAAACAAGTGGCTGGCCTTGATGTCACATGTATGGGTATGACTTTGCACCCCAGCCTCTCAGCTAATTTACATCTGTTATTCCTGTATGGTTGACATTGTGATATATATAGTAGGGCCACCATAAAAGAAATAAGCAAAAACCCCTCCACATTGCCCACAGGTGTTACACACTCACAGCCACCTCAGCACAGGATATGAGTTACAAAAGCACACACCTGTAATGTCTGGGAGTTGAACCCCTACCTAACAAGTTTATTACACTACAACAGTACGCTGTTATAGTACGCGCCACAGACATTACTGAAATGCTTCTTCCCCAAAGGTGTATTTCACATTGAATGACATCAGCAGGATTACCAAAGAAGGCCATTTCAACTGTACTGTGAGTGACTAGCCTAAAATGTATTGCTCCCTACACAGACAGTAAGAGACACACAAAGCATCCACAACTGACATGTGTGGGTATAGAACCCTTGACCAAGGTCTATATTGCACTACAGCATGGAGCTGTTACAGGATGTACCACAGGGATTACTAGTGAAATCCTTCCCCAAAGGTGTATTTCACAATGAATGACAACAGCAGGATTACCAGGAAGGGCATTTCAACTGTACTTCAGGTGACTAGCCTAAAATGCACTGCTCCCTACACTGACAGTGAGACACACACAACACATCCACAACCAACATGTGTGGTATTGAACCCCTGACCAAGGTCTCATATTACACTACAGCATGGATCAGTTATGGGTCACATGACAGGGATTACTACAGACCCTTTTCCACAAAGTTTCATTTCACAATGAATGACATCAGCAGGATTGCCAAAGTAGGGCATTCAAAATGTATTGCAAGTGAGTAGCTTATAATGCATTCTTCCGTGCACAGACATTTGAACACACACAAAACATCCAGAACTGCCGTGGGTGGAGATGGAACCCTAACACAGTTCAAAATCACACTATAGCTGTATGCAGTTACAGGATGCGCTACAGAGATTAATGGGCTATAACCTTCCCAGAGGTGTATTTCTAGGTGGGTGACATCGGCAGCCTTGCCAAAGTTGAGTATATGAATTCTAAGGAGTGTGCATTGTTTGCTTCTCAGTCAAAGACAGACGGAGACACACAGATTCACACACACAAACACACACACAGTTGCCAAGTCTGGGGGTTGGAACATCTACCTAACTACAATATCACATTACAGCAGTACACAGTTACAGGACACACTATGGAAATTACTGAGCTACACCCTTCCCAGAGGTGTATGTCTAGGCGAGTGACATCAGCAGCCTTGCCAAAGATGAGTATATGATGTGTACATAGTGTGAGCAGCCTAAAAAGCATTACTCAGTACTCAGTCACACACACAGTTGCCAGATCTGGGGTTAGAACACCTACCTAACTACTTTAGCACACTCCAACAGTACGCAGTTACAGAAGGCACTACAGAGATTACTGGATTATGAATTTCCCGGGTGAGTGATATCAGCAGCCTTGGCGAAGTTGAGTATATGAGTTGTACCGAGTGTGAGTAGCCTAAAAAGCATTGCACTCTACTCAGTCAGACACACACACACACACACACACACACACACACACACACACACACACACACACACAGTTGCCAATTCTGGGATTAGAACACCTACCTAACTACTTTATCACACTACAACAGTACGCAGTTATAGGATGCACTACAGAGACTAGTGGGCTATGACTTTCCCAGAGGTGTATTTCTAAGTGAGTGACATCAGCAGCCTTTGCCAAATTTAAATATATGAATTGTACAGACTGCGAGTAGCCTAAAAAGCATTTCTCTCTCCACAGTCAGACAGACACACACACACACACACACACACACACACACACACACACACACACACACACACACACACACACACACACACACACACACACACACAATTGCCAAGTCTGGGGTTAGAACTACTACCTAACTAGTTTATCACTACAGCAGTGCACAGTTATGGGATGTGCCATGGAGATTACTAAGCTACAGCTCTCCCAAAGGTGTATTTCACATTGGATGACCTCAGCAGGCTTGTCATAATACTGCTATGGGGAGGGCAGTGTGTGCATCAGCCATAACCCATTCATGTAGGGGTTGACATGCCACATGCGGGCACACACGGGGTCATATGTCACTGGTACATGTATACAGCAACTAGATGACTACTTCCTTGTACAATCATGTTGCACAGTTGGCACATGCACTACATAGTCTGTCATGCAGACAGATACTGGTGGCTAGTATCTGCAGTGAGTGACATCTGCACCTGATGTGTTTGCAGCCCTTTGGCTGTGTGCTGGGTGGGACAGGCCTGGATGGCTCCTTGTCACAGTCACCCTCTTCCACACATCTATGTCCGGCTACATTTGGCTTATTATAGTGTGTTGTCCTTGCATATGTGTTTGTATTCATATCCACTGTGTGTGAGAGGTAGGAGTGGTGCATACTGACATGTGTCTGCACCAAGAACTGTGACTGCCAGATATGTCTGGTGCACTGGTGTTTGCAGACATGGCCTTCATGTGTTTAAGTGTGTGATCATGCCCAGTATGACCCTTCAGTATGTTGTTGACTGACATTGTCTTCATTCCTCTAAGTGTGGGAGCATGCCCAGTATGGCCATCTGTATTGCATGTGTGGATCAAGTCCAGGTAGTTTGTACTGCAGTGCTGACCTTTGTGTTGTACACTGACAGGTAGCATGCTGTCTCTGCAGGGTATCCATCAGTCATTTGGCATTGACAGTTGCTACATTTCTGCATAGCAGGGGGACACCTGATTGTTTCTGCATTTCTATACAAGAGTGGGGGGCACCTGACTGTTACTATAAGTGTACATAGGATGGGGGGGCACACCTGACACTTGTATACATTTGCTAGGACTGTACTGGTATGTCAGGTACTCCATTTCAGTCTGTAGTCTTACCTATCGTGCTGGCTAGAGGCATATCAGTGCTTTAATTGCCTACATATTAGTTTCTGACTTCCTAGCCTTCACAACATACATTCAACTGCCTGGCCTGCTGTAGTCTGTCTGTGTAGACCTGGGGGAGGGTTACCCATAGGGCTCATTCAGAGGCCATAGTACAGCATTTGTTTGTGTTTGTCTACACCTGTCCTGCTGACTGAAACTGTTGTTGGGTATGTGCACCTTCCTGACTGGCATGTGTGGGTCTTATGGACACACATGTCGCTCAGCCCATTTACTGCAGTGGGTTTTGTCACCCTGTGTAGTACTGGCTACTGTGGTGATTCCAGTATGTGTTACAGATGTCATGGTGCCACTATGGGTGTCGACTGTCTGCTGCCATAACATTCACTCACCCAATTCCATTGCATGCTCACATCCATACCATAGCTACAGATAACAACACATTCTACTCCATTTGGCAGTTGGTAGGTTGATTGATTTACCTTGAGGATGAGCCAGACTTGAGGGTGGGGCTGGAGGGCTGCCTATGACAGATGCACATAGTACACTCCCTATACATGGTTGAGCACAGGTAGTGTCACGTTTGGCATCCCTTTTACTGTCTGTGTGAGTCAGAGAGAGGTGTCATTCCCTGGGTCCCTACTGTGTCAGTGCATGTGCTATGCGTTGCCTCTTTGCCAAGCCCAGGTCATACTGGGCACGCCTCCTTCTGCCTACTGGGGCAGGCTCAGGTTGTAATTCCTCTGAATCACTCTGTGCCTGTACATGCCTTGGCATTGGTGGGGGGCTGTGTGGCCCTGCCCCATGCTGTTCCTGCTGCAGCTGTTTCCTCAGGATCATATTATGTAGCATAGCACATATCATAACGATGTGAGTACATGTAGCTGGTAAATACTGCAAGGCTCCTCCGGATGCGTCCAGACACCGGAACCATGCCATATGTGTGAATCATCATAGCTATCAGGTCAGCCAGCACACACATTCATTACAATGCCCTGGGCATCACATATGACCTGGCAGTTGATGGAGGGGATGCCCCTGCGGTTGATGTAGGCCCTACCCTGCTCACCGGGTGGTGCTTTGATGCTTATGTGCATGCAGTCTATAGCACTCACTACCCCAGGGTATACTGCTATTTGGTGGGAGAGTTATATATTGCTGGTCAAAAGGAACTATACATGCTCACTGGCATGTGCTGCCATGGCATCCAGGAACTGGTGGAATACTCTGGATGCTGATGCCTGTGAGATCCCCATGATATCCCCAGTTGTGCTTTGAGAGGTACCTGTGGCTAGTATACTTAGGCCTACACATACCTTGGTGTCCACTGGGATGGGTTCCCCTTGGTCAGTTTGGTGTGTCAGGTGTGGCCAGCACAGCTCATCAATTTGCTGTAGGAGGTCTCTGTCCATCCTATAGTGCTCCACTATCTCCAGCTCATGTAGCCCCTGGTAGGTTACCCTGGGTCTGTACACTCTTCTCTGTCTCCTTACAGTGGGTTGTTTGGCAGCATTCACATCTTCACCACCCTCAGCCTCTTGCACATGTTGTTCTATGTTGCCTGCTGCAACCCTTCTCATTTTGTAGGTTTGTTTGTTAAAATTTCCCTGCTTGTATACACCGGTGATGTAGTGTGTGGAAAAAACAGAGGGGAAGGTTTTTGCTTAGTTTATAGTAGTGTTCTCAGCCAGGCTGGTCTGCTGCCTGTGTAAATGGCTGATTCTGATACATTTCACCTGCCAGCTATGGTAGCTCTCCTTGATTACCTTTCTACTGCTGTTTTCCCTTCCCATTGCCTCCCTGTTTAAGCCCGTGTGCATGCTGCACAAATGGAGTGCTCAAATGTACACAGAGCTGCTATTTCCTGATTTAACTTCCTTTTTCTTCCTGTAAAACGGCACACACACCCGCTTACACTTTGTAAAGAGTGCTAGGCAGGTTTGGACACACCT
The DNA here is from genome assembly GCF_019279795.1 of Protopterus annectens. NCBI lineage: Eukaryota > Metazoa > Chordata > Ceratodontiformes > Protopteridae > Protopterus > Protopterus annectens. The sequence continues at coordinate 683,612,838 of NC_056751.1, forward strand.
CTAGCTTAGCTGTGCTAAACTAGGAGCAATCCTGAGCTACAGGGCTCCAATCCACTTACAGTATATGCCTGACACACCCCTCCATGATGTCACCTATATCCTAGTCTCGCACCCAGCTATTTATACTCTCATACTCTTGGGACCTGCCTCACACCCTGGGGAAATCTAGGATTAACTATCCTTCCCCTCATTTGCACAGGATTACCTGCTAATGCATAGTTACATGTCCCACACTGAGCCTCCCCCTTAGCAACCATTACTCTCTGGTCAGGTTGTCTTATGCCTGCCATTGACTTGCATGGCAGAATACTGCTTTTAGTTAGAATGGTCATTTTAATTTTTTTTTCTTATTTTCCTCCAGATTCCATTTGCGTGCCGCTGCCCTATGCTTAAACAGCCAAGATTGGTGAAAAAAAAATAAAAGTTGAATTTTTATTTTTTAAACAGTTTGCAATGTCAATGGCCTTATACTTGGCCATCGGCATGCATCCTCAATGATATGCAGTCTTTATTTGGAGCTGTCATAGCTCCGTTTTGGAATTTTTAGAAATGTACTCGGTTACTAACCGAGTACATTTCTGCAGACTGCACTAGTCTTGCACGGACTATTGCAAGCTTCCTGGATTGAAAAATAATCACCTCATTTGCATGGAGTTCTCCTGCAAATTAGGTGATTTGCATACCAGGGCTTAGTCCGTGCAAGATTAGTATTGGAGCTCTCGTGCACAGTCCTGCCGGCTGTTCCTGGATCGCACGGCAGACATATTGCCTGGGTGAGCTCCTGCACTCATCTTGCACTCCATGCAAGCTTTTGAGAATCCAGGGGATTATCAAGTTAACACCTGCAGCATCATATCAGAAAACTTCACGATCTCCAAAGCAGACAACAGACTTTCAAGTTTCCAGTGTGATGTCACAATTCCAAAAAAATCCTTAAAACTGAGTTTAAAAAAGCTATATCAGGCCAACTACTTCAAGCAACTTTAACTTTCCTTATATGAGCATTCATTTTTGTTACAATGCATGTTCTAGCCAAGTCAGAGAGTAAATCTCAGAAAGGTTGAAATACATCAATAAATGTAAATAGTATAAATATGTCAAGCAATACTTCTACAGTAAATGCACCAGTAAATGTGCAGTTTGAAGTAAAAAAAATGGGTTAAGCAGTTTACAACCTGTGTTCCAGAAATGCAGAAATGTTAATTTAAATTTCAAGGTTTTTAGTTCAGAAAGGTTAAATCGTTCTACATGCAGAAGGATTAAATCTCACAAGCAGACTGCAATAAATAAGTCAACAGATTCACAGAATGAGTCAGCTACTATCAGTATGGTTTCAGTCTTAAATAATACAAGTTCTTGTTTACAGCCTTCATAAATCAGTATTAACGCTACAGCACATGTAATTCAACATGCAGAGTTAAGATGCAGTATTGCAGAAACAGACACAAACACAGTCATTGTACGCAACATGCAGATTTCCAGACCAAACATGTCTCAAGTAAATATTATTTCAAATGTAGATGTTCAGAATGTAATAAATTCTAGTTTACATGTAATTCAAAATACAAAGTAAAGTATTGCAGACACAGACATGAATGCAGTGTATGAAACATGCAGATTTCCAAACCAAACATAAAGCAAATATTTGCAATGTCTCAAGTTCATGTTATTTCAAATGCAGATGTTCAGAATGTAATAAATTCTAGTTTACATGTAGTTCAAAATACAGAGTTATGTTGGCGTATTGTAGATACAGATGTCAACATCGTCAGTGTATGTAACATGCAATTTTCAAACAAAATACAAAGTAAACATCGGCAATGTATCAAGTTCTCATTATTTCAAATCCAGATGTTCTGAATATTATAAATTCTAGTTTATTGTTTTCAGAAGATAGTGTAAATATCACACTGAGGGGGGATAAGAGAGATCAAAGTGCAGAGTTTGATAAAGTAAACACCAGCATAAATGATATACAAACTTCAGTGGAAGTCAATGTTATTACCAGTGTTTCAGGGCAAAATAAAGAGGAAACACATACCATAGCTCGTCAGTGTTGTTGCTAGTTCTATAAAAATTATTTTCAGCTTATCTAAAAAGGGCATGCCAGTCGAACACCAAACCAGATTACAGAAAAAAACTGAAATAATGTAGTGATTAATACAGACACATCAATTTCAATTACAAATAGAGCTCTACTAGAGAACACGAGTGCAGCTATATCAGAATTTAAAGGGTCTAAGGTTACAGCAGTGATCACTTCTGCGTATAACAATTCTGTACTAGGTATAGACATGTCATTAGCCTTACATGTTGTTTTATACGTTAGTAAAAATAAAAATGCTACAGAATGTACAGTAGGGTACACAAATGACACTTGTAGAAGTGTGTGTGCAGTAGATTATGCCAATGTACAGAATTATAAAAAAAAATGGTTACAACAGGAACACATAGATGTATGTGTTAAAAATGTATTTATTTTATTTATTTTACATTTGTTGACTGGAATAGTCTGACTGGATATATATCCATTTTCAGCGGAGGCCCGGGGAGAAAAGCTCCAAAGCAAGTGCAATAATTACATAACAATTAAATTATAACATTTAAGAGATACAATTATTATCAGACATAAGTAAAAATATTTTAAAAACAGATCCACATTTTTTTTTTACATATTTAGGTTGTGTAGGTTATGTACTTTATCAGTAGAATGCACAGAGAAGGATCAAAGCAACAGAAGGTTTATTAATATATTGGTTCCATTAGAAGAGAGCTTCTTCTGTAGAATACATAGAGATAAAACAAAGCAACAGGAAATAGGTATAATAGACTTTAATGGAGGTCAGGCAAGAGGAGATGGTATCAGTCTGGATTGGTGCAATAGTATCAGTCTGGATTGGTACAATAGTATCAGTCTGGATTGGTGCAATAGTATCAGTCTGGATTGGTGCAATCGTATCAGTCTGGATTGGTGCAATAGTATCAGTCTGGATTGGTGCAATAGTATCAGTCTAGATTGGTACAATAGTATCAGTCTGGATTGGTGCAAAAATAAAATAAATTCCAGTTCATCTGCCACAGCTGAAGTGCAGACAGTCAAGTTGCCACATTTTCAAAAACAGACTAGAAATTGCCAGTAAGAAAAAAAAACTTGTTAACACTTTTCAGACTAGTATTTATCATTCTGGAAGCAAATGTTGTGTATAGTGTACCATAAATGAGAGTCAGGTTACTTCACAGAATAAAGGGTTTACAGTTACAGCTCTGGCAAATGAATTTTTGTGTTGTTGTTTTGTTTAGTAGGCATTAAGACCTTTACATTATGGTAGTAAAGTGTTGCAATGCATAAATAATATCTTGGTACAGAGGCATAATAGTATTAACAGATATTAAATAATGCTTTGATAGTTTTCAGAATGTAAAATTTAAAGTCAGTGCTACATTTTAAAAGTAACAGTACAGTCAAAAGTTCAGATCCCATGCAAGAAAAGAGTGCATCATAAATATTATGTGTCATTAAAGCCACAAGTTTAAACCTCTTGTTAAGAAACTTTGCATACTTGTATACAGGACATACAAGTAAAGTTCCATAATCAGATCAGTTCAACTCTAGTAATGAATGTATACATGTAAACTGTTCAAGACTGTATATATTTTGTGCAGAAATTGCATTTTACCAAGCACACTAGAGACATGGACTTAAATGACTGAGTTTTCAGATTACAGGTCAGCTCGGTGAGCTGAATTAGACACATTGCTGTATGACATAAAACAGTATTCTAAAGATCAGCTTAATATTATTAGTGACAGTTTTATACACCAACAGTTCTTAATATTTATCCAAAAAAAGTACAGGCACTAATAATAAATCTTTGCTGCGTTCAATAGTACTAAAAATGTTAAATGACATCAGTTTAAGGAAAGAGTGAAATGTAAAGAAACGGAGAGACCTACACACTGAAGAAATTATTTTGTAAATTATGACCTGAGGGTCACAGAGTAAGCGCATAAAGTTCAACAGTTAAGATTAATTTTATAGAGGTGCAGAAATGCAAAAAATGTTAAAATATTAACACAGTGTTGGATTACTTCTTTAGTTTCATTTGAGATTATGACAGAAAAAACAATGAGACTGTTGTTTCCATTTGATTTAATAATAAAGTTACAGCCTTTCCATTTCACTGTAGTACATTATCATTTCAGTTACAGACTTGCAAAAATGTATTTGTTAGTAGTATTTGCCTAGCTCACTATAGTACATTATCAGTTTACTTAAAGACTTGCAAGAGTTTGTTAGCATACAGTGGATATAAAAGGTTTATACACCCCTGTTAAAATGCCAGGTTTTTGTGATATAAAAATGAGACCACAATAAATAATTTCAAAACTTTTCCCACCTTTAATGTGACATATAACCTGTACAATTCAATTGAAAAACAAACACATCTCTTAGGGTAAAACATATAAAAATAAATCAATGTACAATAAGCTGGTTGCACAAGTGTGTACACCCTTAAATTAATACTTTGTTGAAGCACCTTTTGATTTAATTATAGCATTCAGTCTTCTTGAGTACACACCTGCCATCAATTAAAGATGCTCTGATTAACCCAAAATAAAGTCCAGCTGTCCTAGTAGGATTTTCCTGACATTTACTCAGATGCCTGCTACAGCAAAAGCCATGGTTCACAGAGAATGTACAAATCGTCAAAGGGATATCATTGTTGAATAGTATCAGTCAGGAGAAGGGCGAAAAAAAAATTCTACAAAATTGGATATACCATGGAACACAGTGAATACAGTCATCAAAAAGTGGAGAAAATATGGGACAACAGTGACATGGCAAAAAACTGGACATCCCTCCAAAATTGATGAAAAGACAAGACAAAAACTGGTCATGGAGGCTGCCAAGAGACCTACAGCAACACTGAAGGAGCTGCAGGAATTTTTGGCAAGTACTGGTTGTGTACTACATGTGACAATAATCTCCCATATTCTCCATATGTCTCTGCTATGGGTAGGGTTGCAACACAGAAGCCTTTTCTTAACCAGAAAAACATTCAGACCCAGTTAAAATTTGCAAAACAATACATTAAGTCTCTCAAACGCATGTGGGAAAATGTATTATGGTCTGATGAGACCAAGGTTGAACTTTTTGGCCAGAATTCCAAAAGGTATGTTAAGCGCAAAAACAAAACTTTGCATCACCAAAAGAACACCATCCCCACGGTGAAGCATGGTGGTAGCCGTATCATGCTTTGGGGTTGGTTTTCTTCAGCTGGAACTGGGGGTCTAGTCAAGGTGAAGGGAATTATGAACAGTTCCAAATACCAGTCAATTTGGCCCAAAACATTCAGGCATCTGCTAGAAAGCTGAAGATGAATAGGAATTTTACCTTTCGACACGACAGTGATCCCAAGCATACATCCAAATCAACAAAAAAATGGCTTCACCAGAAGAAAATTAAAGTTTTGGAATGGCCCAGCCAGACCACAGGCCTAAATCTAATAGAAAATCTGTGGGGCAACCTGAAGAGGGTTGTGCACAAGAGATGCCCTTTTAATCTGACAAATTTGGAGCGCTTTTGCAAGGAAGAATGGGCAAATATTGTCAAGTCAAGATGCGCCATGCTGATAGTCTCCTACCCAAGAAGACTGAATGCTGTAATTAAATCAAAAGGTGCTTCAACAGAGTATTAGTTTAAAGGTGTGCACACTTATGCAACCAACTTAGTGCACTTTTTTTATTTTTTATATTTATTTATTTATTTGCATTTGTTTAACCAGGATAGTCCATTGGGCTCAAGAACCCGTTTTCAATGGAGTCCTGGGGAGAAAAGCTCCACATACATATTTAACAGAGAATGAGGATATACATAGACATTACATGGGGTTCAACATGAGAAAAGTAACAAGTACAGAGGAAATACATATACATTTGATGGGGTAAAACATAGTACAATGTACGTAATAAATAGTACAGAAAACAGCTGAAACAAGGCAATAAGAGTTACACCAAATTAAAAAAACAAAAATATGCTGCCTGGTGTTCGTATAGTCAGAGTAGTATATTTTTATTATTATTATTTTATTATTTTATTATTATTTTATTATTTTTATTTTATTATTATTATTAGTATATTTTTTCCCCTAACAGATTTGTTTGTTTTTCAATTGAATTGTATGGGTTATAGGTCATATTAAAAGTGGCAAAAGTGTTTAAATGATTTATTGTAGTCTTATTTTTTATATCACAAAAACCTGGCATTTTAACAGGGCTGTGTAAACTTTTTATAGACACTGTATGTTTATTTCATGCATAAAAATGCAAAATAAAGTCAGGTCAACAAGCAATGCTATTAGTTTATAATTGTTAAAGCTGAAATGTTATTTTAAGGACCTTTTACTGCTTTGCAGATATTGCTACAAAAAGCCACAGTATCAGTGTATTTAAATAATTTCCAGGTTGATTTTTCAGAATGCATGTTTAATTACAGTCAAGAAAAATATTACATCAGCCACCCCACCTTGCACAGGAGATGGGAAAAGGGAGGCTTGGAAGGCCTAAGTGTACAAGAAACTCATACAGGGATACTGCAATATTTAGAGGACTCTAGGGATGCCCTTCCAATACCTCAGCAGTGACTAGGACAATGCAGAGTAAGACCTAAACTTAGCAAGAACTGTGGTGCATAACTCAAGTAGCTTCAGAAAGACAAGCCTTCAATTTGTTTTTAAATGTGTTTCAGTTATCTAAACAAAAGTGTTTTTGTTAGAGTTAAAAAGTGTATACAACAGTGTGTGCATTTATGCAAATTAGAGTTAAAACAAGTATGCACATTTTTTTTTATATTTTTAGATAATTGTATAGTAGTACTAGTTTTCAGTTTAAATATGTTTCAGTTATCTAAAATCTTTAAAGTTAAAATGTGTATACAACAGATGTACATTTATGCAGATTAGAATTAAAGCAAGTATGCAAATGTTTTTATGTAAACATTGGCATAACAGTACTAGTTTTTTATTTTATGTTTTTATCTGTGTTCACTTGATACTGACAGAAAACGGTATTCCTCTAGTAATAATTTAGTTTCCAGATGAGAACATTTACCAGATTTCAGTTTATGCTTTTGTAGTTTGGTTTTCAAAAAATAACATTTACCAGATTTCAGTTTATCTGTGCTCAGATAAAACTGGCAGAAAAAGTATTCCTTTAGTATTAGTTTAGTTACTTTTCGGAGTATATGATCTATACACAGCTATTTTAGATATTCAGTATAATGAGTATCACTTTAATGTAATTTTCAGTCAGGTTGCAGGGAATGACATTCATACTCATTTGTGAGTTCAGTATAGTACATTTCAGTCAGATTTCAGTTACATAATTACTAGACAGTTTACAACATAAAATTACATCATACTTCACATGATTTAGTCATTAGTTTTAAGGGTAAAGTGACAGAATTATTTGTAACAGGCTTAAGGTAAGTTATCTAAAGAATAAGTAGTAATAGTTATTTAATATACTCAAGGCATAACAGGTCAGGCTTAATTGTTCAATTAATTTACAGAATACAGTGCACCTTACATAATTATTGTACATTAGACAGAAAGTTAAAATACTCTAACAGGGTATGCAAAAGTATAGATTTGAAATACATAATGTATGGGTTTTAGTAAAGATACTTCTACTATTACAGCACAGAGATATTTACAGAATGAAAAAATATTTGTAGAACAAAAACCAGAAAACAAACGGAAAATAAGACTTCAGTGACCACTAGGAGACAATGATTTTAGTGCAGGGGGTGACTGTAACACTAAAAAAGTAATTTACAGGGCACAGTACAATTAATGTGATGCATTCTATGTGGGCAAGACTGTAAATAAACTCAAGCGAAGGACTTCATGTCATCTGTCAGAAATCCGCTCTGGATGTAAAAATAATGCACTAGCCAAACACCTTTCTCTTCATAAAAGACACACAGGTTTTAAGTTCCAGATCCTGGATCACATAGACATGGGTGATCTTGAAGGAGACATCCCAAATATTCTGGAGAAACAGGAACTCATGTGACAATTAAAGCTGAACTCTTTTAGAAAGCTTGGACTAAACTACTACTGTTCAATTAAAAGTGCACTGGAACTTAAAAAATTGCCACATTGTTTACATGATTAATTGTTATTTTATATTTTTTTCTACAAATTGGTTTTAAATACCATTTTAAATCATTTGAAATTTAAGTGTATAATTTGTTTCCATCATCATACATATATATTTTTTATTTTTTTCTGGTTCTCTTTTTTCCACTTTATTCAAATGGTAATAACAATACTAACTAATTATACAATTATATAGGTTTTTAGGGTTCTTGTACACAGACCTGAAGAAGTCTAGAAGGACGAAAGCGATCTTTGTTAACAATAGGTTATGGAAACAGAAACTGATTTTTACATGCAAAATGTATATGTGTATATTTATATATAATTTTTGATCACAAAATGAACTAAGGTTGATATATTTCCAGCCATGTAGTATATTGCCTTGTATAAAATCACAGACTTAATAATTTGGTTAAATAAGATGTACCATTAAAGTACATTAGGGCTATATATTATTATGACAGCTACTAGGTAGGGCAGGACCAGCTCGAATGTCACACTGATGATGGGGGAAGGGATGTGAATTTAACATGTGTACCAATAACACTTTGTTTTACAGCACAATAAACCACTCCCATGCCTGATAAAAAGTATATATATATATATATTTAGAAAGCTTGTGAGGAAATTATTACTCTATTTTTGTTGTACTTGGATCACTTGTCTGTGTACTTAAAGGACAACCGCGCCCTCAGACTCAAAAAACATATTAATTTCATCATGGTTTGATGTTTCCTACATTTTAACAGCACTCTGAGACTATTTGTAGCTTTTTAGATATTTTTAGATGCAATTTCTGACTCTGACCACATGGGGTCTGGCATATTGAAAAAATTCAGACTGTTTACTCTACCTCAACTATCCCAGAATGCATCATTTGTCTCCCAAAAATTGCATCAGATCTGCCAATTTTTCCCTTAAGTTGCCGTGACTTCATTGACTTAACAGGCATTCACTGCAATCTTCAAATCCACTACTTTTGGTTAAATTGTTATCCTTTTTAAATGACCACTTGAAACACAAGCAGTGCAAATGCTACAGAACAGAACACAAAAGTGCATTTTCTAGCTTTTTCTCCTTTCAAATGCTAACTTGCTTTCTTTTGTGAAGGCTGGAATCTAGCTCTCCAAGGAATCTCCCCTCCCACTTCACACCTACCTTCCCTAGCTGTCAAACAGCCAAGGGTAATTTGAGCCATTATCTGCATGTGATTGACAGCTCATCACAGCAGGTGACCAGACCAATGTATTGTTTGCTAGTCTGCCTTTTCCTCCTTAGTGGGAGACTTTTTTTGTTGCACTACTCCTGTCAAATTTAAAACCAAGCAACATAGCACTGGCAATAGTTCCCTGCTTTGCAAAGCAATAGTCTGCCACTTATTTTCCCTTCCTGTTTAAATAGCCAACAGATGATACACTATAAACAAATAATTTCAGACCTGCATGACAGCACCCACATGCTTTGAGTCAATATTAAAAAAAAACTTATGGTAATGCATACCAGTTGTAAATTGTTGAACTTTAATTGTGCCAGACATAGTCTTATGCAATACCATCCTGTTACTGTCTACGCATGGTCACTGCAAAATTATCCTTTTTGTAGCAGTTACTGTACTTCATCAGTAGGGCTCTTAATAGTGAGATTAGTGAACTTATTTGCCTGGACTTCACAGTTCCAGCAATGGTCAACTACATATACTGCACCATATATTGGTTTACTCAGAATTTCACCGCTTAGTATCCATGGTCTTACTACATTTTTAGCCTTACAGCATCTCAATTTACAAAGTCTGTGCTATATCCATTTATCTCTAAATATAACCCCTGTATACATTAAGACTGCAGCATAATGAAGATCCATCACGTATGAAACACTTTATTTTAATAGACCTTACAAATCTATAGCAATCGTATACCATTTAATTTTTTAAAATGTACCAGAAGTCAACTGATCCCTCCGACATACAAGATTACCTGGCTTTTGGTTTACAATGTGCAAAAGTGGCAATTCCCACAGCACTATTGTGAAAAGCCTCTGTACCTCGTCAAGGTAGCCAGCATCACAGAGGTCCACTCACACCACAATACTTCCATCTACAGCCTGATCCACTCACATCACCAGTTGCATCCAACAGTCTTCCAGATGCATCCAACAGTCTTCCAGATGCATCCAACAGTCTTCCAGATGCATCCAACAGTCTTCCAGATGCATGCGATGCTTGCCCAGCCAAAAACATCTACATGCATACATTTATTCACCAAGGACCAGTCCTTAGACACTGTACAAGCTCCAGCTGCCGACAAATAAAAAGCAATCACACAACTTCATACCGCTCCATCATTCACACAATAGTACTGCAAATCAAGGCTAAGACGAGACATTCCACAATAGCAGTCTCTTGGTCTACATCTGCACAACATGACAGATCTTACACAAGTTATGCCAATCGATTGACCTTTGTTATTTTATTTAATTCTAGCAGCACACATACACATCACTATTTCTGTAAACTTTATTATCACTTCACTATTTCTGAAAACGTTTTCACTTCACAATACCAGTACACATTCCATAAAATATTATCATTTGTCCAGAGCCTCAACTGCTCAACAGCAGGAACACCATGTACCTCAAAATTGCAAACTTGCATGCTCAGCTACTTGTTCCCAAATGACCACAACCAAACAAAAGTTTCACCCGGACCAACTTGTTACAAACTACTATCCCTAACAACCTGCGCCCTCAATGCTATGAATGCTTCACTATTTCATGCTTGGATTGATACTCCATTGAAAATGGCACTTTCCAAGTGTGTAATGTGCAGGACTATAATCATACCATTCACAGATGAAGCCAAAAAGATACATTTAGTGACTGCATGTAATAACCAGTCCATACACCATCAGTAATACAATTCTACCTTACATAGCTTATCAATTCCATCCATTTAACCATCAGACACACACCATTTAATTTACCATCCATTAACAACTTAAGAACCAATCCACATAGCTATATTCATCAAGTCAGGAAACCATAACATTACACATCACAAACCATCCATAACCCATTTGTAGACTCCATTTCACATCACATGAATTCATTGTAGCACCATGTTAGACATTGCATTCAACACGATGGTCTTCTGTAGTGAGCTGTACTACTTCCATGCATTCAACACGATGGTCTTCTGTAGTGAGCTGTACTACTTCCATGCATTCAACACGATGGTCTTCTGTAGTGAGCTGTACTACTTCCATGCATTCAACACGATGGTCTTCTGTAGTGAGCTGTACTACTTCCATGCATTCAACACGATGGTCTTCTGTAGTGAGCTGTACTACTTCCATGCATTCAACACGATGGTCTTCTGTAGTGAGCTGTACTACTTCCATGCATTCAACACGATGGTCTTCTGTAGTGAGCTGTACTACTTCCATGCATTCAACACGATGGTCTTCTGTAGTGAGCTGTACTACTTCCATGCATTCAACACGATGGTCTTCTGTAGTGAGCTGTACTACTTCCATGCATTCAACACGATGGTCTTCTGTAGTGAGCTGTACTACTTCCATGCATTCAACACGATGGTCTTCTGTAGTGAGCTGTACTACTTCCATGCATTCAACACGATGGTCTTCTGTAGTGAGCTGTACTACTTCCATGCATTCAACACGATGGTCTTCTGTAGTGAGCTGTACTACTTCCATGCATTCAACACGATGGTCTTCTGTAGTGAGCTGTACTACTTCCATGCATTCAACACGATGGTCTTCTGTAGTGAGCTGTACTACTTCCATGCATTCAACACGATGGTCTTCTGTAGTGAGCTGTACTACTTCCATGCATTCAACACGATGGTCTTCTGTAGTGAGCTGTACTACTTCCATGCATTCAACACGATGGTCTTCTGTAGTGAGCTGTACTACTTCCATGCATTCAACACGATGGTCTTCTGTAGTGAGCTGTACTACTTCCATGCATTCAACACTATGGTCTTCTGTAGTGAGCTGTACTACTTCCATGCATTCAACACGATGGTCTTCTGTAGTGAGCTGTACTACTTCCATGCATTGAACACGATGGTCTTCTGTAGTGAGCTGTACTACTTCCATGCATTGAACACGATGGTCTTCTGTAGTGAGCTGTACTACTTCCATGCATTCAACACGATGGTCTTCTGTAGTGAGCTGTACTACTTCCATGCATTCAACACGATGGTCTTCTGTAGTGAGCTGTACTACTTCCATGCATTCAACACGATGGTCTTCTGCAATGTGATTCCATCGTACAGGTAGCCAAATGTAATTACCTTGCAGAAAAGAGGCTGAAATGTGGAAGTATGACCACTACTTTTCCACACAGCCAGGGGGTGCAAAGACAAAATCCTCAAGTCTTTACACTCTGATATGTGCATAAAACACAATTAGTCTGTGAACATCCACAGTATGGATAACAGAGGTTCCTGAATAGGTCCATCACCATTGCCATGGACGGTTTTGTCTTGAGCAAGAACATATCGACTAGATGGGAGACCCTACAGTCCCAGGTTAGTGCCCATGAAATGTCATGGCAACAAATCCGGAGTGAAATACAAGACTCTGAATAGACCATAGACTATATCCAAAACAGGGGGTATAGCCAGAGGCCTATGTTGTAAGCTCAAATGATGGAAGCCTGTTCTGAGGACAGGGATTATTCCTCCACTCTAGGCCTTTTATCTGTGGGGGTGGGCGAGTACCCCTGATATGAGTAATCAAGTCCTCAGCCATTTTAAGCCTTGGCCTTGGTAAAGGCCTTTATAGAGAAGGTAGAGGGAGGTCTGAAGACGCCATGAGAAGAGGCAGATTTCTCGACTGTCTCAGCATCAGTAACAAATGAGGCTTCGGTATAGCCAGGTAAGATTTTGGCCGACTCCAGCCTCGAGTACCCAAGGTACTGCTAAATAGCTGTCGTCTGTAGGCAGAGGCTGTGTCATAGTCTCGCTGCAAACTGGGACACTAGAGGTCGGCTTAAGCATGGTGTTGGTAGAAGCCGCGGACCGCATGTGTCTGGCCTTTTCCTTGTGTTTTGTGTAAATGCGTAGTCGGTATATCAGACGACATTGTAAAATTCAAATCTTCTACAAAAAGATTTTCAGCGAATTTGCCCCGACGCTTTATGGTGCATACTGAAAGCACTAAAGTGACAGGCATACACATAGTGTTCTGGGCCTAAGCAAGGTATGCAAAGGGAATGTAAATCCCTATGAGGCATTTGCTTCCCACAAGAAATAGAATTACCTTTTACTGCTTTTAGTGACATTGGTCTGAGCCAAGAAAATTATCCCCAATGGGGTACTTATCTTTTAGATGACTTTGGAATGCTGATATTTAGTTCTCATGAGCTGTCCAACCGCACTTGCAAACTGCTTCGGCACCGCCCGGCAATAAATAGTGAAGAAAATTGCCTCGGCTGTTTCCTTTATACCCATGCAGCACTAACGTCAGGGAAGAAGTAAAGACAAACTACACTGGACAAGGACTTTGGAATACTGCCGACTGAGGGTGATCTCCTGATGGCAGGACAACCCATTTGTGATGACTGCAGCTGTATGCACGATGAACATTGTCCAATGCCACCCACAGGAGCCAGTGCATCACAGGATGGGGAGTGTGTGAAGTAATACTGCAACATGGAAGGCATGGACATCTTTCGGGTAACAATTCACACAACTTTGATGTCCTCCAGTTGCAATGTTGTACTATTCCATGTGGTTGCCTTCTGCAGCTCACCATGAACTCTATTCTTTGCTAGATGTTTCCCTAGGAAAAGGTGGACGACAGTCCATTCCAATCTATCTCTGCCCACTGTGATTGCCCTGCTTGCATTTTTACACAACGTCTCATCGATGGAACAACTAGCTACTTCAATGATAGCATTGGTGGTGGTCCCACGTCCCTTAAGTCCCCTGAAGAGGCCATTCATTTTCTGTAGTGAGCTGTACTACTTCCACGCAATGTGTTTCCATGGTACAGGTAGCCAAATGAAATTACCTTGCAGAAAAGAGGCTGAAATGTGGAGTATGACCACTACTTTTCCACACAGCCAGGGGGTGCAAAGACAAAATCAACTGTTTTACACACTCTGATATGTGCACAAAACCCAATTAGTCTGAACATCCACAGTATGCATAACAGGTTCCTGACTAGGTCTATCACCATTGCCATGAAGGATGCTTTGGTCTTCAGCAAAAACATTACATCGACTTGACGGGAGACCCTCCCATCCAAGATTACTGCCAGTCAAATTTCATTGCTTCATGTACATACATTTAGGTGGGTCTTTGACACGTCTCACAGGGGGTTCTGTTCAGTACTTTTTCCTTCTAGTTAAACCCATGTAGGTGTCCTTTTCATATGTTTTCTTAAATGTAGAACCCCCTTCATGAAGTAGTCTGTATAATGGTCCATTCAGGTTGCGAAATGCAGACATATATAAAAAAGTCCGTTTATAGCTCATTATGCACCCCTCTGTATTCATTACTACACAATACAGGATTAGGTGGATGTTACTTTTCTGTGTCTCGAAAAACTTCGAAACTTAATGGAAAATATTTTCCTCTTTGATAGGCAAGATTGCCTTATTCATCTATGATCACTACAGTGTTTAGTTGGTCCACTGACTGTGGTAACTAGGTGTGATTGACCATAGAGGGAACCAGGGCTCTCGACCAGTATTGAGTCAACCTAAAGATGTACACTTTTTCCAGCTTAAGTTTCAGCTGCACATTTGGAAAGACTCTGAAGGGTGGTACAGCATGCAGACAATTCCCCTGCCAAGAGGTGGAGATGGCATCACTTATCACTGCCTTGTCATTTTGCAATGCCAGCCTAATTGCCTGTTGAAAAAGGCAAACAGGTGCATTTGAGGTACGCCCCACATGTGTTCCAGTTCCAGTAAGATCTCTGAAGCTGTACTGAATGCCCGGGTGCATCCCAATGGGTGTCACTTAACTGGTCAATCAGGGCTAATCTTGCATATTCTAGCAGTCGTTAGAACCACAAAACAGTTAGGTTCATAGGTTCATACTGGGCTATCTGCCCAAGGGCATTTATAAGCCAACCCATAGTTATGTGGCTTTCGCCACCCCTTTAGTTTGAATAAAACTATGCCTATTATTTTGCTGTGCCTCTGTCAAGCAGTGACACTGAAGTAATCCCTGGGGTATATCTGCGATCTCCCATCCATTGGGCAAGATTCCTCTTGAACAAGGCCAGCGAGGTGCTCTGCCTCACATGTACCGGGATTTTGTTCCACAGCATAGGGAGTCTCTGGGTGATGAATCTGTCCCTCCAGCACGTTCTATTAATAACCGTGTCAAGGTTTAAGTCTCCCGCCCTTGTGGTGAAGCATATTCATCAAATCTAGGTTTGACATGGCCTTATGTCAGGCACAGGTCACCTCTGAGCAAGCGGTATGAGACTGAATAGAGCTGGAGTTTTCAGTCGGGCAGCATAAGACATATTTTTGAGACCCTTTATCCTTTTGGTGAGGAACTTTTGGGGCCTTTCCAGCTGCTGCAGGTGTCGGGTCAGATACATTCCGAATGGGGCATTGTACTCAATCATAGGTCTACTGAGTGATGAGCACAGGGGGACAATGACCTCCCTTGATCTAGATGTGAATCCCTTCATGATCAGGTGGCCAATGTAGAAGGTTTTCCTAACTACTTTTAGCAACATGAGTGTCAAACGAAAGGCTACTGTCAACCTGGGTCCCCAGATCCCTGATGACTTCTTCTGTGCTCAGTGCATTGACACCTATATGGTAGCTAGGGGTAACCTTGTTTTTCCTGAAGGGTATGACTATGCACTTCTTGGCGTTTAACTTTAGACCATGGCTCTGGCACCAGTTATCAGTTTCTGTGAGGCCCTTCTGAAGGATATCTGTGTCAGATGTGTTTTCGAGTATGGCGCCCAGTTTGCAGTCATCTGCAAACTTTCAGCCATAACCCTCCTGTGTTTGCTTGTACTTCAGAAAAGTAGATGCCGAACAAGAGTGGACCCAGGACTGAGCCCTGTGGGACACCACTTGTGACAGGCTCCAGCAACTCTGACCCTGTGGGTTCTGTCACTTAGCCAGTTTGCAACCCATCTTGTGATGTATGGGTTTACATTCAAGCTGATGATTTTTTCGATGATACCTGAGTGGGGTATTGTGTCGAAGGCCTTTGCCAGGTCGAGGTAGGCTGTATGGACTGCCTTTCCCTCATCAATGGCCTTGGTGACTGTCTCGAAAAAAAGTCAACCAAGTTTAAAAGGCATGATCTGCCTTTGACAAAGCCTAACTGGGTTGGATCCAAAGTCTGCAAGTTCCCTATGTCTTTATTTATGAGTTCCATTATGATCCTCTCCATGGCTTTGCAGATAAGGCTTGTCAAGCTAATGGGACGGTAATTTCCAGGGTCGGTGGAGGCAGCGCCATTGTGAAGTGGGACCACAGTCACCGTGCGCCACTCCTTGGGTACGTATCCTGAGGTGAGGCTAAGATTAAACAGCTGTCCTAACTGCGGGTTTAATTCCTCATTGAGTTCGTGGAGCACACAGCCGGGGACACCATCCGGTCCCATGGATGCTGTGTTTTTTGCCTTGGAGAGAGCAGTTCTCACCTGGACGTTGGAGATATTTGGGGGGCTACAATCCTCTGGTATAGATATCTTTTTTGGGGGCGGGAGAAGTTTGCACTGAACCTGTCAGCCAGTATGTTGGCAATGTGTGTAGGTTCAGTAATCTTTACATCATTTTGAACTAATTCTGAGCATATCTGGGAGTTTCCTCCTAGGTTTCTAACATAGCTAAAGAAGGCCTTATGATTGTCTTTTGAGTCCTTGGCGATTTTTCTCTCAAAATTTGCCTTGGATTATTTTATAAGAGCTCTTAGTTTTTTACTTATGATCAAAGGTGTCTTACCTTTCAAGGATTTTGCTCTATCTTGTAGTAGCTTCCTCCTTTTGTTGTAGAGCTTGTTTATGGCTGGGGTCCACCAGACTGGACGCTTGCCTTTGGTACAAAGAGTCTTAGTTTTGTTTGGGATTGCCTGATCCATGCAGTCCTGTAGGTGCTGGTAGAAGGCATTTGTAAGTGATTCAGCGGTTTGAGTAATGTTTAGCACTGGCTCAGGGGCCTTAAAGGAGACCACACTAGTTTTTAGAAGTGTGAAGTCGGCTTTTGAGAAGTTTTTCACTGTGGTCTTTTATTTCAGGTGGGGGGATGAGGACCTCCAGCGAGATTAGTTTATGATCTGATCTCACCAGTGAGGGATATACTTCCAGTGTTGAACATTGTGATCCCATGTGCATGATGATGAGATCAAGTATGTTTTCTCCTCTTGTGGGGATGGTGACTAGCTGTTCCATGGCATTTGAGTTTATGAACTCCAGGAACCTTTGGGCTAGAGTGTTTGGGCTTGAGTAGTGTTCCCAGTCTATATTAGGGTAGTTGAAATCACCTAGTGTGATGGTGTTTGGAGATACATTTATCCCCTCCAATGTTTTCAGGAAGGCCATGTGAGGTTCCTGAGTTTGAGAGGGTGGCCTGTAACATGCTACAAATTGCAGAGCAGTCTTGCCTATGGTTAATTGCACCTGGATGGTCTCCGATGCATCGTGCATTGCCACCAACCTTGAGGTGTGGGGGTCCTTTATGAATATGGACACCCCCTACTTTCTTGGTGTTGTCCGGATTTTGTGGCCGGAATGCATGATATGACGTGAAACCTGATAGTGCTCTCAGGAGCCTTGAACCAGGTTTCTGTCAGCACAGACATTGATGTTCTCCATACTGAGAAGGGCCTCGAGTGCGTGCATCTTGAGATTGAGACTTCTGGCATTGAGCAGCATTACCCTTAGTTTTTTTCCTTTTTTGTGTTCTAGGGTGGTAGGTTTAGAATTTGCGCCTTGCCTAAAAAAGGCACTATGGGGGTGGCAAGAGCCTTTGCCAATATCCAGAAGCCTAGGGGTGACAAGTGCAAGCTGTCCCTTGCGAAGCAGCGTGGCTTGTCCAGCATGTCACCCCAGGCAGACAGACATTGGATCCCCTTTGAATGACACCAGAATTTAAGCCAATTATTACAGCTGATCATCTTATCACTGTATTGTGGCATCATTCTAGGTGAAGGTAGGATACTGCTCAAGGTCAGGGTCATACCTGCCTGGGCTACATAATCAGAGAGCTCCTCAATGTCTCTTTTCATGTAGTCCAAGGAGGTACGTCTCAGGTCGTTGACACCAGCGTGGACAATGACTGAGTCGTACTTGTACCTGCTGTTGAGAGACCTGAGTGCTTGCGTTATGTGGTGGATTCTAGCGCCCGACAGGCAGCTTACTGTGACCTTCTCCTTACTCAGTCTGGTGAGCGGGACGTCAATGTATCTGACTATGGGAGTCTGTACCTCCCTTTCAGACACACTTCAGTACCCAGTCCACATTAGTAATGTGCTGTTTCAACCTGGAGGTTTACTACAGTCACCGAATCGTGAAATATGTCTAGCAATCACCATACTCTTCTCAGGACGTTCACACTTAGCAATATTCTTTGGTATGTCAGGTATAGACATGGGTTGCATTTCCAAGATCCCTTGTTTAGCTTTTATAACTTCCAACATCAGGTCATATATGTAGTCAAACTTTCTTTTCTCAAATATTGGTTTGGCTACCCACTCCTGTTTTGCCTTTGGGTACACCACGCGATACCTTAGCTCTCCCTTTGCTGCTGACTTCTTTGTAGGGAATCTCACCACTGCTTGCTCACGATGGACGTTCTCATTATGATCCAGGATGGCAAGTATGATTCTTGCTTTCATACCTGCAAAACTAAAGTGCTCAAACTTGGGGCAATATTTGCATAGTAATGCATGGAACACCTCAAGATCACCAGTATGGCAGAATTTGGTGATTTGCTTCAAATCTTTAATGAGAAATTTGTTAGCAACAATTCTCTTCAATGCACTGTGACAGGCATCATCTTCTTCCAGCCACTTTGTCTCGTCTCCATCGATGAGTGGCATTTCATGTCCACAACAGGAAACCTTGTTGCCACCATCCCAACTGTGTTGGTCAGTTACATGGTAGAGCAATGACAACCATTTCTCCTCTAGTACTACTGCATCCCCTTCACACGTTTCAGCACACCACCACAGGTGATTTGAAATACTGTGGCACCACTGCAGTAAGTCTTGCTTGCCTCTTCTTTTCCCAGCTTCTGTGATTTTTTTAGTCAAATTTTTGGTCATATGCCACACATCAAACTGATGATCCACATTTGGAAATTCTGTGCGCATCAATAACCTTATTCCAGGATGTCTGTCTGTCGCCACAAGGCTGACATTAACATTTTTATCCATCAAGCTTTTCATGCACTTCTTAAAAGCTTTCTTCTCCAGTGCCACTGAGGATACACCTCGGCTGACCTGCTCCAGGCAGAAATCTACAATGAATCCAGAATCCAGGTCCATCATGCTGTAGCAGCAGTACTTTGCAGAATAGCCTGGACTATCACACCGCCCATCTCCAGCTAACCTTACTTCCTTACCCATTGCATCTTCTAGCAGACGAGACTGATGCTGTGTCCAAGTATGCTGCAAACGGGAATAAATACTCCCGTTGAATCAAATAGAATGTGGTTTCACTGATAAATTCAAGTCCTAGATAAGCACTGAATCGCTATATGTGCATATGTACTTCCACTGAAAAGTACAGACGATGCCAGTAGAAGATTGCCAGCTGGCATTCGGCCAATTAAGGGCTGACTTTCCCAATGGAGAACTTCATGTCCACTAATGCATGAAACATTCACTGAGACATAGGATCCCAACTTCACTTTCCTCAGTTCCACAGCAGAGGTGTGGCATTGTGGACAGGTCAGTTTCAGCAACAGGCAATCCAGGCAGGACTCAAAGACAATGAACTTTGATTCTCCAACCATTTTCTCATCTTCGTCCTGTTCCAGCACTGTGTCTTCGATCTCTGACGTAGACAAGTTGTCAGAAGTGTACAACCAGTCTGGATCCTTTTCCACATCATCTGTCCACTGAGAAAGTGAGGAGCTGCTATGCATGCTCGTGTTATGCATGCTAGTGTTATGGACGTCCTTTCGTAGCTTGACCGGAGTACTGCAATGTGTCATCTCCGCAGCAATGTATGCACTAGAGCTACATGTGGCCTCTTCAGTGCAACTTTTGTCCTTTTCATTGGGACATCTAATCTCAATCAGGTGCTGATTGGCATTATTGAAACTGTGTTGTGGTCTGTCTGCACTCAATTCTGTTTGTACATCCTTTGATTTTTTAAAATATGTGTGGTCTAACAGTGGTGAGACTCCTACTTCTGGGACCTGTACAGCTGCATAAATCATAGTGCGTGGTACTGTTTCAAGGTCCTTTAGCTTCACTTGAATTCCTATGCTGCTATCTTTCTTTTGGGGAAACTTTGTCTGACATGCGACTGTACTCTGACTGCAAATCCCAGTCTCCATTGCATATACTTCCATGTTTTCGACTACCTCTTCATACAAATCAGTTGCTTGAACCTACAATCACATAAGTGTTAATCAGTCAATGCATGACTAATGACAAAGTTAACTACAGACACTATGATAACAGGATAAGCATTTTGATTGCCGACATCCGGACTCAAAGTCAAGGGAGTCACAATGAACTACATAAAAATTTTGTAATTTACACTATTACTCAGCCAACCACAAACTGAATGCTTATCCAGTATCGCATATTACTGTAGGTTTTCATCTAAACTTACTTCCACACATTCTTGATGCGCTTGACAGTCTTCCATTCGGTCTTCCACATTGTGTCTTGACGCATCATTATCTGCATCCCTTTGATTCTGTAGCTGCACATGCTTCCTCTGCAAGATATACAAAAAGTAAGGCACATTAAAATTAGACATTCATCGGAGTAGTGAGTAATTATTTGTGCGCTGACTAGGTAATACAATTACTCACCTTGCGTTGCACAGACCGTTGGCTCTGTCATAAGGTCTTGCAATGTAGGCTGCGTTTTACTCAGAAGGTCTTCAATAAGCTGCATGAAAAAAGTACATCCAATTAACTGTTGCAATTTGAAACACATGCAGTGCCAGTATCTCAGTATGCAAACGTCAGTTGACTCATTAAACCTTTCATTGATCCACTGATACTCACCTTCTGCTGCTGTTTCTGCTGCAACCGATGTACTGAAGATGTCCGTGTCTTGCTGTTCAAAAGTGAGAAAATAGATGGTACTGCCGCTTTTATTAATCTCCGTATTGGTCGCTTGGGTCTCATCTCATCAGGAAGTAGCTGTTGCTGGTAGTCAAGGTGAAACTGGCTCTGCTCAAAGTGTTGAGAGCAGAGGAAATGTCGTGGCTTTGCACTACCCAAAACTTCCTTAACAAACTTTGGTATGCTACCAACATCTCTACCACAGTTAATCACCCACTGTCTACACAGGTTGATATCCCGTGGAAACCGATGGAATGATACCCCCTGTGGCAGATTGTCTTGGTGCATATTACAGTTGATTGCAAAGCAGGAAGGCATTTTGACGATCACCTAATAAAAATAGAAATTACTATATCAAATCATACAATACACACAATTCATGCTAAACTAGTTACACTCGTTGATATTCATACAACCTGTACGACTTAAATGGTTAAAAATTGATGTGCAATGACATATCCAAATTTAATAATGGCTGCTTGTGTGACAGTCATGCAATGCATTTGTCAGTGTCACTTGCATCCGCCTTCTCTCTGCAATCAAAGTGTATCCTCACTTACAGCCTTTACACGACACATGGAAGTCTGCATTGACTCCCATTTAAACTGGGTCACTGTAAACATCTACTTTTGTGCATGAGCAATGTGAAAGCATTTTTCATTGAGGTGAATATCTCCCATTACCACAAAAACACTTTGTGCTAAAAATTAATGAAAAGACGCAGGATGGCA
The DNA here is from genome assembly GCF_019279795.1 of Protopterus annectens. Lineage (NCBI taxonomy): Eukaryota > Metazoa > Chordata > Ceratodontiformes > Protopteridae > Protopterus > Protopterus annectens. The sequence continues at coordinate 683,634,987 of NC_056751.1, forward strand.
TATAGCGATTGTATGCCAACAATGAAAAGGCCTAATAACTTATGGATTCATTAGTCTTGCATAGGCAGTGTGATCGGACCTGTACATAATTAAAAGCCACTTAAAGTAGGACATACACTTTTGTCTGCATGGTGTGAAGGACGTCAGCTGCACAGGTGGACATTCGCCAGTGATTTAAAGTTGCAGAAATATTGCTATAAAAAAATACAATCACCATCATGATATACAACAGTGAAAATGGCTGTAAGTACGTACTCTGCTGTCAGAGCAGCATCAATTTAAGGCAATGGTAGACAGATGTACAAATGTACACATGACACATTAAGTATCCAAGTCAATGATACTAACTTTATTAGTGTACAAACTTCATAATAAGGTAGCGTATACAGTATTTGACAAGTAAAACCATTTTTCAACTGTGAACAGGAAATGCACAGCTAACAATAGACATGTCAGTGTTCAGAATAAATCCAAAGTCCCTCAAAAGCTCTAAATCCTGTGTACGAATCATCATCTGCACATGGAAACTGTTCTCGAATTCATGACACTACACAAGCGGGTAGCACCATTCGATTTCCAAATCCCAGCCGTCGATTGTTATGCACCCACAACACATATGCACGGTACGCCACAACCCGGTACAACCTGAAATATAGAGCAATCCTGTGGTCAGAGAGACACACTGACAGAGAGACACACTGACAGAGAGACACACTGACAGAGAACGTACTTGTTTGTCCACTGCGGTAGTTGATAACACCCTCTACGCCGACACAGAAGCCTGAATATAGTTTTTAAATTGTGGGTATAAAGGCATGCAGAGTCAAACTGTGGGTGCACAGTTATGCATGCATTGTGACCTGAAGTTGACGTTACTTCTGCCCATTTCTCAATTGCTCGTGGCGAAGACACACAACATAGGCATTCGAGTGACGTGGTGATCATTGTACATTTCCCACATAGGCACCATGTCATACTTGACAGACCGCTGTAATCAGGGTCTGCCGAAGGCAGTTGATGCTGACCACTGTTGCACAAACGGCGCTGCTTCCTTGGCTCGCCAGGTCGATACCTTGGTTCAAATTGATATCCCTGTCTTGCACTATTTTGACTGTGCCCTGCCATGAGTACTGTTACAATGTGGGAGAGAAGAGCCAAAGGAAATGCATGAGAATTCTCAAATGCAAAATAAATACATGTGTTCAGTGTTCCCAATATTGCATGCATGTACACATCCATATATATGACAGCCTGGAGGAGAAATCACCCTCACTGAAGACACCATTGACAGTGTTTCAGTTTTGGGCAAAGTAAACTATATCTATCAGAAGCCATGAAATCATAGTACTAGAGGAAATAAAGTGACTCCACACACAGACTCCACACACACACAGACTCCACACACACACACACACACACACACACACACACACACACAGACACACACACACAGTGACTCCACACACACACACACACACACACACACACACACACACACACACACACACACACACACACACACACACACACACACACACACACACACACACACACACACACACACACACACACACACACACACAGACTCCACACACACACACACACAGACACACACACACACACACACACACAGACTCCACACACACACACACACACAGACTCCACACACACACACACACACAGACTCCACACACACACACAGACTCCACACACTCTTCTCTAGACCCTTAGTTTATCCGTCACTGGCAAGATCCGACCTCTCTTGTTTGGCATATATTTTGTCGAGGTACAGGACAACAAGGAAAGACTGTGGCTGACCAAGTACACAGATGACTGCAAACTGGGTGCAATAATTGACTCTCCAGCAGACAAGCATCCACCAAAAGGGGCCTCATAGCAACAGACAACTGGTGCCACAGCCATGGCCTCAAGCTACATGACAAACTGTATAGTCATCCCCTTTTGAAAAATAAATAAGTGAACACAAATTTAGTCTTCCCTCAAGATCATAATTGAGTACAATGCCACTTTTGTGATGTACCTTACCAAACACCTGCAGCAACTGGAAAGACACCAAAAGTACCTCAAGAAGAGTATCAAAGGGTTCAAACAGATGCCATATGCTACCTGGTTAAATAAACGCCAGCTGTAGTCAGTGGCATACCGCCTGTTCAGAGGTGATCTGTGCGTGACGTATAAATCCATGTCCAACCCGTAATTAGTGGACATGCTGTACCTCAAAATCCAAATCACATGGAGGTACGTGCTAGAGACTAACCTCAGCATTGAAATAAGACATGCTGGAGGCACAGATTCATAACAGGCTCCCTTCACTGTGTAATAAAATCCCAGTGCATGTAAGGCAGACTCCCTCATTGACTCTTCAAGAAGACTGTTGATGAGTGGATGTGGGATCCTAGGTTTAGCCGGGGTATCACTGTTAGACAGAGCACAGTATACTAACCTTGAAAAAGGCCATAGCAAAATTTAAAACGGGTGTCGAAAGCCAAACAACTTCTCCATAGGATTATAAATTACCTAGGGCAGATAGCCTAGTACTAACCTATGCACTAACTCCAGTTATTCAGGACAGGGGCATGTACACGACGCGTGAACGGTCACACGCACTTACATTACATTTGGCCAGCATTACACAGAGAACGAAACTGACGCATGAACGCTCGCAGATAAACGCATTCCAATTTTCAATTTACCAAATGCCAGCATTACACAGAAATAAAACGAGTAATTATCAAAAATCATTCTACAATACAGCCCCATAATATAATATAGCAATAAATACGAAAGAGCTACAGTAATCAATTAACAGCAGCAAACAGGGTAGCACATGGCACATGCACCCACAAAAGGTATACAATCTATCAATGTGCAGTCAGACACTTGCGAGCACAATATAAGGTCTAGTAGTACAGAGGCTCCATGTATAATTAACATCGGACTTCATTACGAAGACTTACCTTACTAAGTCTGAAAAAATTAAGTCAAGCTGCAGGCAATGCAAACAGTGTTGAGGTCTTGAATCACGTCGACAGGATACACTCACTAAGAAAGAGTTCCACACGTTAGTCGGTCCATTTTATTGTGGGTAGGAGTGTGATGGTCAAGGCACCTCATACATCACAAGATGGGTGCCTCATGTATACAGCATTCACATCAGGATGTGGTTACATCAATTTGTGGGGGGGGGTCTACTGAAGAGTACAGCAAGAGCTATGGCAGATATGACTGCATCATTTCCGAGCCCGCTCGACTATTTCTAGCTTATGGTTTAAAACAGAAACTCACAGTACGTAAACGTAAATAGGCTACTAGGTAAAACAGTAGAGTGGATTATTTGGTAAGGCTGCGTTGTTTACTTTCTAATCAGCTATCAAATAACTGCGATTAAATGCACACCAGGTTGAGCAATCTAGTTTAATATCCCGTTCTCCTTAAATGCAGTAAATCTAGACAAGGCAAATTATATCTGGGGGGACATGTAAACAGTACTAAAAGTTGATCTGTTATAAACCGAGACAGGTGATCAAACAAGTCTTGCTTTGGCATCCATCTTTCTCAAGGTTATGAAGGATGAACGGTCTCGGCTACTAACTTTATCTTGGAAAATTACAGAAAAGCACAAATTTTGAGAGAACAAACCCAAAAACAAGAAGCATTAATTGGAGTCACACAGCCACACTGACAGACTTGCCCCCTTTGCCTGCAGTCACACTCTTGACCCACCTCTTTGCTCGCTTGCAGTCACACACACACACAAACACTAGTCCCCTCGCTTGCAGTCACACACAAACACTAGCCCCCTCGCTTGCAGTCACACACCCAAGCCCAAAATGAGCATGCTTGTTTAGTCTATTTTTTTTTGTTGCTGTTTTCTGGTTTCATTCCCATTTAATCACTAGTACAACAGGTAATAAGCAACCTCAAGACCACTGAAAAGGCTGGAAAATTCAGAGAGTAGACGATTCATTTTTTGCAATTGATTCTGAATTTGAAAGTCATAAATACATAGTTATTTGTCAATGTGGACACAATACACAACTTGAAAGTACATCTGAATGAAACCAGAATAGAAAAAACTGACTAAAGAAACATGGTCAGTTCACTTTAAACCCCATAGTCAAGAGTAAAAAAGATGGATAACTCATGGGTACTGTTTATTTTTTTTTTGGTAAGGTTATATCAAAGATTCTTTGAAAAAAGACTGCAGCTGATTGAATAAATTCCAGCAAAAAAAAAAAATTAAAAAAAAAAAAAGCACTACTAGGCACTGCCTGCTTCAGATTGAGATGTTGCTTGAAGTATTTCAGTTTAACAGAAAACATTGAAATCATAAGCTTTGGAAGGCTCGGCTCGGATTTGACAAAGGAAGGTAAACACAAAATGTGCTGTTATTGGCAAAACTACTAGTAACTGTAAACTTGAATCATTCAGTCCTTAAACATTTCTTAGAGCTAGGTCGAAAACAGATCAAAATTGCATTCTCATGCAATAGTGACAGTACCCAGATTCTCAGATGTATCCCACAAATTGTCTGAGGGTCACAGGTGTTACCCTTTAGCATTCACAATGCAAGTAATAACAGTCACATCTTGGGAAGACAGCAATTTCCCACACAGGTGAGACAAATTGTATTGGTGGTACCACATCCTTCCACCATTTCTTTCTAAGATAGCAAGTTCACCCTTTCAAATGTCTTATTCATAGTTGCTTGTAACTCCAACAGTGAAAAGTAAAATATAAATGTTGCTTTCACAAGGAATCTATTTCCATCAAGCAGTACACACACTGTTCTAGAACTGAGCCTCTATCTGCATAGGTATGTTATAAAAGCCAGTACTCCATGTACTTCTGCAGGAGAACTCACAGCATTACAAGCCCCATAACCATTTCACTACCATGCAGTGACAATCTCTGATGTATCATTGTCCAACATAAAAATGTATAAGAATAATGACAGAAAATGATGTTTATGTAATGTCATCATATTCCTATAATGTTGCCTCAAAGACTATCCATGTGAAACTAAGTGGGTAAAACTGCCTTCCAGTTTAGAGCCTGCTACAGACCACGCTCCCAAACACAGGAACCCCACTCAGCCTTCCTGAGAACACTGGAAATTAATAAGGTCTCTCCAAACACCATTATATTGGGCGACTTCAATTACCCAAACAGACTGAGCATTACTGTAGCTCCAACACCCTAGCCCAAAGCTTCCTAGAATTTATAAACTCAAATGCTATGGAACAACTTGTTACCACTCCCACAAGAGGGGAAAACATACTGGACCTGATCATTACCAACATGGGGACTCTATGCTACAGACCAGAAGTGTATCCCTCACTGGTAAGAAAATACAGTATTC
>NC_056751.1:684002276-684038722 GCF_019279795.1 Protopterus annectens
ACTATTGGTATGCTGCTTCATTTATATGTATACCCATGGTTCATAGTTATCCGTACATATGCCTCAACACATCACTAACACAGCAGGCATCCATTCTCCAGTTAGGAAAACCGCACCACTACACATGCGCCATTCCTTACTGCTCTGGACCCGTCCCACATGTTGACTCACTCCAAGTATATTCTGACTTCCCAAGCCTATAATCCTGGCACATACAATCATATGATGGTCAGGGTGTTAATATGGTCATCTGTTTTTTGGCTTGTCCGACTGGGGAACAGGACTGCCCTGTACCCGTTTGAAAGTCAGACTTACCATGTGGACAGAGTTAGTTCCACTTTTAGCATCCCACCTGTGGTTAGATACGCAGGGGGTTTGCTCACCTCTGACCAGCTTGATATGTCAAGCACTAGATAATATGAGTGTTCCGCTGCTGTTTTCCTTCACATTCGTTATGAATGCTTTCTTATGCCTATGTTCTTTCTGTAGATATATATATATATATATATATATATATATATATATATATATATACATATACATATATATATATACATTTGTGTGTGTGTGTGTGTGTGTGTGTGTGTGTGTGTGTGTGTGTGATATGTATATGCATATATATATATATATATATATATATATATATATATATATACATACATATGTGTGTGTGTGTGTGTGTGTGTGTGTGTATATATATATATGTATGTATATATATGTATATATATATATATATATATATATATATATGTATATATATATATATGTATATATATAAATATATAAATACATAAATATATATATATATGTATATATATATATATATATCTATATATGTATATATGTATATATACATATATATATATATATATATATATATATATATATATATGTATATATATATATGTCCATGTACGCATGCATATACATCTTAGGTTCATAGGTTTATACTAGGCTAACTGCCCTAGGGCATTTATAAGCCTAGCCCAAACTTATGTGGCTTACGCCGCCCCTTATGTTAGAAATACTGTGCCCATTAGTTTGTTGTGCCTCTGTCCAGTAGTGACACAGAGATGATTTCCAGGGTAAACCTACGATCTCCCATCCACCGGTCAAGATTTCTCTTGAACAGAGCCAGTGAGGTGCTCTGCCTCACATGGACCGGGATTTTATTCCACAGCATGGGGAGTCTCTGGGTGATAAATCTACCCCTCCAGCATGTCCTATTTATATCCGTGCTAAGGTTTAAGTCTCTTGCTCTAGTGGTTTTGGTGGATTTGGATTTTTTGAGGTGGAGCATGTCCATTAATTCTGGGTTGGTCATGGCCTTGTATGTCAGGCACAGGTCACCTCTGAGCAGACGGTATGCAACTGAATAGAGTTGGAGTTTCTTCAGTCTGGCAACATATGACAGGTTTTGGAGTCCCTTTATCCTTTTGGTGAGGAACTTTTGGGGTCTCTCCAATTGCTGCAGGTGTCGGGTGAGATACATCCCGAATGGGGCATTGTACTCGATCATTGGTCTGCTAAGTGAAGAGTACAGGGGAACAATGACCTCACTTGATCTGGATGTGAATCCCTTCATGATCAGGTGGGCAATGTAGAAGGTCTTTCGAACCACTTTAGCAACGTGAGCGTCAAACGAGAGGCCACTGTCAACCTGGGTCCCCAGGTCCCTGATAACCTCTTCTGTGCTTAGTGGGTTGCCACCTATATGGTAGCTTGGGGTTACCTTGTTTTTCCCAAAGGGTATGACTATACACTTTTTTGCATTTAACTTCAGACCATGGCTCTGGCACCAGCTATCAGTTTCCGTGAGACCCCTCTGAAAGATGTCTGTGTCCGATGTACTATCCACTATGGCACCCAGTTTGCAGTCATCCGCAAACTTTGTCAGCCATAGTCCTCCTATGTTTGCCTGTACTTCTGAGAAGTAGATGCCGAACAATAGGGGGCCAAGGACTGAGCCCTGTGGGGCTCCACTTGTAACCGGCTTGGAGTCTGACATGGCTCCAGCAACTCTAACCCTGTGGGTTCTGTCCTTTAGCCAGTTTGCAACCCATCTTGTGACATATGGGTTTACATTTAAGCTGGTAAGTTTCTCTATAATACCCGAGTGGGGTATTGTGTCAAAAGCTTTTGCAAGGTCAAGGTAGGCTGTATGGACTGCCTTTCCCTCATCAATGGCCTTGGTGACTGTTTCGAAGAAGTCGACCAAGTTCAAAAGGCAAGATCTGCCCTTGACAAAGCCAAACTGGGTTGGGTCCAAGGTCTGCAAGTCCCCTATGTCCTTGTTTATGAGTTCCATTATGATCCTCTCCATAGCTTTGCAGACCAGGCTTGTTAAGCTTATGGGGTGGTAATTACCAGGGTCCGTAGAGGCACCGCCTTTGTGGAGTGGGACCACAGTTGCCGTATGCCACTCCTTGGGCACATATCCTGTGGTGAGGCTAAGATTAAACAGTTGCCTTATGTGCGAGTCTAGTTCTTCATTGAGTTCATGTAGCACACAGTCGGGGACCCCATCCAGTCCCATTGATGCTGTGTTTTTAGCTTTAGAGAGAGCAGCTTTCACCTGTGCATTTGAGATGTCTGGGAGGCTACTCTCAGTTGGGATAGTTATCTCTCCTTTTGGGGGGAAGAGGGGGGTGAAGTTTGCGCTGAAGCTGTCTGCCAGTATGTTGGCAATGTCTGTGGGTTCAGTGATTTTTGTATCATTTTGGACTAATTCTGAGCATATCTGGGAGTTTCCACCCAGGTTTCTGACATAGCTGCAGAAGGCCTTATGATTGTCTTTTGAATCTATGGCAATTTTTCTCTCAAAGTTGGCCTTGGATGATTTTATGAGGGATCGTAGTTTCTTGCTAGTGCTGATCAAAGATGCCTTCCCTTTTTGGGATTTTGCTCTATCATGTAATAGCTTTCTCCTCTTATTGTCAAGTTTGTTTATGGCTGGGGTCCACCAGACTGGACGTTTGCCCTTGGTGGAAAGAGTCTTGGTTTTATTTGGGATTGCCTGATCCATGCAGTCATGAAGGTGTTCATAGAAGGCATTTGTAAGGGCTTCCGCAGCTTGGGTTGTGGTTTCCATTGGCTCAGGGGCCTTGAAGGATACCACACCTGTCTTGAGTAGTGTGAAGTTTGCTTTAGAGAAGTTCTTCACTGTGGTCTTTTTTGTTTGGGGTGGGGGCGGGATGTGGATTTCTAGTGAGATTAGTTTATGATCTGATCTCACCAATGAGGGATATACTTCCGGTGTGGAGCATTTTGTCCCCATGTTCATGATGATGAGATCTAGTATATTTTCTCCTCTTGTGGGGACGGTGACTAGTTGTTCCATGGCATTCGAATTTATGAACTCCAGGAACCTTTGGGCTAGAAAGTTTGGGCTTGAGTAATCTTCCCAGTCTATACTCGGGTAGTTGAAGTCACCCAATATGATGGTGTTTGGTGATACATTTATACCCTCCAGTGTCTTCAGGAAGGCTGTGTGGGTTTCCTGAGTTTGAGAGGGTGGCCTGTAGCATGCTACAAATTGTAGAGCAGTTTTGCCTATGGTTAATTGCACCTGGATGGTTTCCGATGCTTCGTACGTAGCCACCAACCTGGAGGTGTGGGTATCCTTGATGAATATGGATACACCCCCTCCTTTTGTGGTGTGGTCCGGGTTTTGGGGCGGGCATGATATGAGATGAAACCTGATAGTGCCGGGGTGCTCTCAGGAGCCTTGAACCAGGTTTCAGTCACAGCACAGACATCGATGTTCTCCATACTGAGAAGGGCCTCGAGTGCGTGCATTTTGAGATTTAGACTTCTGGCATTGAGCAGCATTACCCTTAGTTTCTTCACGTTTTTGTTTTCTAGGGTGGTAGGTTTAGAATTTGAGCCTTGCCTAAAAAGGCACTATGGGGGTGGCAAGAGCCTTAGCCAATATCCGGAATCCCAGGGGTGACAGGTGCAAGCAGTCCCTTGTGAAGCAGCATGGCTTGTCGAGCATGTCATCCCAGGCAAACAGGCACTGGATCCCCTTTGAATGACACCAGAAATTAAGCCAATTGTTAAAGCTGATCATCTTGTCACTATATTGTGGCATCATTCTTGGTGAAGGAAGGATACTGCTCAGGGTCAGGGTCATACCTGCCTGGGCTACATAATCAGAGAGCTCCTGTATGTCTCTTTTCATGTAGTCCAGGGAGGTACATCTCAGGTCGTTCACACCAGCATGGACAATGACTGTGTCATACTTGTACTTGCCGTGGAGTGACCTGAGTGCTTGTGTTATGTGGCGGATTCTAGCACCCGATAGGTAGCTTACTGTGACCTTCTCCTTGTTCAGCCTGGTGAGTGGGACATCAGTGTGTCTGACTATGGAGTCACCTATGACAAGTATGTTTGGTGTTGTATTTGGCCTTACGGGCAGTGACTGCTTTTCACACTGATTTTGTTGTTTATGTGTTGTTTGTGTGGTGTATTGAGTTTGCAGTTGCTTGGGTGTCTGCTTTGGAGGCCTCTGCTGTTTAGGTAAATTTTTACTCAGAGCCTCCGAGTATGTCTTAGTGTGTTTATGTGTTTGATTCAGTGGTGTGATTGAGTTATGTGAGACTGGTATTGTGGTTTGTGTAGTTGCCTTCTCCTCCTGCCTGGTCTTGCCAGTCCTGAGTTGAGAGAGCTCAGCCTCCAGTTTGGCTAAATAGCTGCATCTCTCGCAAGTGTTAGTGTTACGTGGGAGGAGGAGAGGGTTGTCCGTGTACATGAGGCAATTGTAACATTGTCTCAGAATTCCCAGATTCACCAACTGGGCAGGGGAGGACGCCAGCATCTGACCCTTCGACATGCTAGAAAGATTTATGAGTTGGTATGAGACAGAAAAGTAGTGGGCTTAGCAGGGAAGTGGGCACTCCTGGGGGGTTTTGCTAGTGAGAGATTTGTATAATATAGGAGTGCTTGACCTGCAAAGAGAATGCTTATAAGACATGGGATATGCTTATAAGACAAGTGCTGAGCTTTTTGAGAAGAAAAAGCTATTTGGAACAAGTGCTGCACTTTTTAGTGAAGGTGTAAACTGTTTAGGTTCCTAACAGAGCAGTTCTAAGGGAAAAATTGAAGAACAGACTTTCTGGAGCCAGAAAGAGTTTAACCTTGTTTAACCAGCGCTGCCCGATGCTGCTCTAGTGGCAACTCCGCGCTAAATCGCGTTAAAGCGTGCTTGATAGCAGGGGCTGGAAAGAAGCAGGAATAGACCCAAAACGGACAATAAAACTACAGTTTCAAGTCAGTAACCACCTTTGATCATACTGCTGAATGACTGTGCTGTCTGCTATTTTTGTGATAACATCTGAGTTAGGTATAACTGCCATGGCTTAGTGGTGAATCACATTGATTGTGATGTGTAGGGTCCTGGTGTCGAGCCTGGCCGAGGCAGTTTATTTTGTTGCTGGGCAGAACAAGGGCCATTGGACGAAGGGTGAGTAAAACACTTTTCAGCAGTGGTTTTCCATTTAACTGCCATTTCCCATCACCCAAACACCTTCTTCATTCTTACTGTGATACATCACCCCAGTTCACATTTCAATGGTATTATATCGTTATACAGCATAAAATTAGCAAGATATGCTCGTATATGGATTATGCGTTCTAAATGGTGTGTGCTGCAGTCGAACCGGCAACGTCTGCTCGATAGGCAGATGCTCTAACCACTACACTATTGCTGTGCTGCTTCATTTGTATGTATACCCATGGTTCATAGTTACCAGAACAAACAGAGCAAAACATCATTAACACAACAGTCATCCATTCTCTGGTCAGAAATAAACCACACCCCTACACATGCGCCACTCCCTACTGCTCTAGACATGTCCCGTATGTTGGCTCACTCCAAGTATATTCAGATGTCCCAAGCTTATAGTCCTGGGACATACGTTCATATAATGGACAGGGTGTTCAATTAGTCTTCTGATTTTTGGATCATCCGAATGGTGACTGGGACTGCCCTGTATCTGTTTGAAAGTCAGACTTAGCACGTGGACAAAGTTAGTTCCACTGTTAGCATCCTAACTGTGGTTGGAGATGCTGGAGGTCTGCTCACCTCTGGGCAGCTTGATATGACAGCATTAACTATTATGGGGGGGTTCTGCTGCTGTTTCCCTTCACATTCTTTATGACTGCTTTATTGTGACCATGTTCATTCTTCATGTATATATATATATATATATATATATATATATATATATATATATATATATATCTATATATATCTATATCTGTTTGTACATACACATGCATATACACCTACATGCTTATTTACATTTCCCATACTGTTGAATGACCGCCACTTACCGCCGTGCATACCCGCTTACATATGCTTTAAAGCACCTTAATCACCCTATATCTGACTGCCATTATTCTGGGCATCATATAAAATTAGCAGCCCTTGCATGGCTTGGACCCAGGAACAGGAACAACATAGTCACTGGTTTTACCACTAAACCATCCGGGATACATTCTGTATGGATGGTAATTAGGATATATGACTTTACTACAGACATTCCACAGTACTGGCAGCAAATGTCTCATCTAACAGCCTTATTTTCCTTGCACCTTCTCTCAAGGAAGCAAGAAAGTATGTGGTTGTCTAAGTCCTGCTTATAAAGCTGACTACTGTCTACTATTGCTTCAGAGGTTCCAAAGTATGCTACGAGCCTGAACAGTCAGCAGCCTTTACTCCCCTCCTATCTACCCTGTATCCAACAAACCTCTTCTACTCTATAATAACCCAATTTACTAGCTATCACTCCTTCCCTAGTTCTAAACTAGCTAACTCCTTTACATACTTACCTGCAGTACTAGATCCTTTATCTCCTGCATATGCCTCTGTATTTCTTCTGTAATTACACTACATTTCTTAAGTCCTAGACCTGCTCTTATTTTCTCATTTACCCTTTACTTCAACTGTCTACACCCACCTCGTTATTTTTGCTCATGGACTTCTGTTTTATCTCTGATCTTTCCCACTCCTGGCTTGCCTAACTTTCCTTCAGTTACTAGCATTGCTGATAGTTTCTTCTTTAGCTTCTTCTTCACTTGTTTCTACCCACTCCATTCCCCCTGTGGGCTCACTCCACTCCCCTACCCTACCTCCAAATCCCACCCACCCCAGGGGTCCTACTCTTATACCATCTAACCACACCCCTTCCCTCTTCCACCAATCACAGACTCTTTACCATTGGCCAGTTAACCCCAATTCCCTCCTTTCACTTTCCATCCCCTATCTCTCCCACCACACCCTCCACCTATTCCTTTCCACACTTAGTATACCTCCGAGCCTATAACAGCAACCTAACAACTTATCCTTCCAGATGTATAAGCTACCTACCTCAGCCCTCTTACAGAGGTTACTCATACTTACACTTCTACCACCTCTAACTTTAGCTTACCTGCTAACCTCATATGAACACCTATTATATCTACACCTTCTCTACCTCAATAAGCTATCTACCTCTCATTCTCTATCTATTTTCACTAACCATGTTAACATAACAGCTACACTCAGCTATCTACTAGCAAAATACCATAGGATAGCCCACATTATATATGACTCTCCCAGTCCCAGAAAATCTCTACCTCTATATAGTAAATTCCCAAATCCTAGACTTCCAACACTACTCTTCTCTTTAAATGATGAAGACATTCACCCAAACCCAGGCCCAACAACTGCTACTACCACTCAACTCCTCAACCCCAACCCCTCTACTATCCATTACCTTATCAAACCACCTAACTCACTCTTAATAGCTCACCTCAACATATGTAGCATTGATAACAAAGTTGCACAACTCCATGCTCTCTTGGAAGTCTACTCCTTTGACATTCCTTTGACATTCTTTGTTTAACAAAAACTTGGTTAAAACCTATAACTAAAGACAATGAAGTCATCCCACCTGGTTACAATATTTTGCGACTTGACCGTGCAACCAAAAAGGGTGATGGTGTAGCTATCCTATTTAAATCTGGGTTACAGATTACTACCTACAACTATAAACCACCTCAAGACTCCATCGCTGAAATTCTTATTACCAAGCTTCAACTTAACACATTCAAATTCATCTATATTATCTGTATCTAGCTTCCTCCTGGTAATAACATTGCCACCATAGAAAATATCCTTTGTTGGTTATCCCAAAATTTACCCCAAGAAACCATAATCCTTGGTGATTTTAACATTGATTGGAAGTTTTGTAGCAGTAGCCACCCTACCAGCCATATTAACCTTTTTGTTTTTTTCTCAAACCATTACCTCTCCTACCAGGATAAACAAGCCTAATAAGAAAGAAAGTACCTTAGATTGGATTCTCATAAATAATCATCCCCAGACATATGAAGCTGGAACCCTCCCTGATGATGTAAGTGACCACTCACTAACCTACATCATCAGGTTTAAATCCAATCAACCTAATCCAACCATATCTAGGACAATTAGAACCAAGAAAAACTTCAACCCCGATCTCTTCCAGTGAGAAGTAAGAACATGTAACTGGTCTCCTTTAAAATACCTCACACTGGAGGAAGCTGCTAATTACTTTAATTCTAACTTCCTAGCCATACTAGACCACCATGCACCAGCCAGCTCTATTAGAATGAGAACTAAATCTGCCCCATGGCTTTCAAAAGAAACCAGGCAAAAAATCCATCTCAGAAATAAATACTGGAATAAATCTTGTTTAACTAAAAACCCAGTAGACCAACAAAACTTCAGACAGCTGAGAAATGAAACTAAAAAAAGCTATACTTTCTGACAAAAGAAACTACTACCTACAGTTCCAGCAGACTCGCTATAATAAACCACAAATGTTCTGGGTGAGTATTAATCAATTATTACACCCAGGGCAATCCATCACACCAAACCCACAAGGCACAGACCAGGAGAATCCCAAGCAGACTGCTAATGCTTTTAATACCTTTTTCACTAAGGCCATTCAAACTCTTGCCAGTCAGTTATCTAATCAGAACGTAACTATATCCAACTCTAACTGTAACCTATCCCCTCCATTTCACTTCCAACCAGTCCCAACAACATATATTCTTACCCTTATCCAAAAACTGAAATTGTGCACTCCTTCAGCAGACCAACTATCCGCTGAATATCTACCAAATGCAGCCAAATCCCTTGGCTATCCCATTTCCATTCTCATCAATAGAACCATCAGTGAAGGACACATCCCTAAAATCTGGAAAGTATCCCATATTATCCCCCTTCACAAGGGTGGGAACGCTACTGAACTCTCCAATTACTGTCCCATAGCCCTACTTTGTCCCTCAGCAAAGATCATGGAACAATGCATCCACAGACAATTGCTAGACCACCTAATCCAAAATAACTTACTTTCATACTCCCAACATGGTTTCAGACATTCCCACAGCACTACTACTGCCATCCTTTCCTTTACTGACTGTATTAGCAAAAATGTAACCTCAATATGCTTTCCTCTGCACTGTTTATAGATCTGTCTAAGGCATTCGATATGGTAAATCACCAGATACTTATAAATATCCTCAAATCCCTGTCACTAGATGCACTAGCTATAAAATGGTTTCAGTCCTACTTAGATAACAGACAACAGGCTTTACTTTGGCATAACATTCTATCTATCCATCTGCCCATTAACATTGGTGTTCCTCAAGGGGTCCATATTAGGACCTCTCCTGTTTTCTATATTTATCAATGACCTTCACCTAGCAATCCCCCAAGCTACATGCATACAATATTCAGATGATTCCACACTTATATGCTCAGCCACATCTATATCTGAACTTCACTCCCTTACCCAAAATTTGTTTAACACAGTTGAACAATGGTTTACACAGTGCTGTCTCCTTCTGAACCTCCAAAAAACTAAACTCCTCCTTTTTACTCCTACTTGTAAGTCCCCCCCAATAGACATCACAGTAACATCCAATAATGGTACTCTCATATCCCCAGATCCAACTACTAAACTACTAGGTATCACCATAGATAACCTTAACTTCAACACCCATATTAATAATACTCTAAAATCTGTTAATAGAAAACTAAGCTCTCTCTACAGGATCAAAGCCTTACTCTCTCCTGCAGCTAGAATAACTATTGCTCACACCCATCTAATTTCTACTCTCCTCTATGCCTCACCCATATACACTAATCTCTCTAAAACAACCTTAATAAAATGGAAAATGCCTACAATAGCATAGCCAGATTTGCTACAGGTAACCCTTTCAGAACCCACCACTGTTTTAATGTAAAGCAGCTAAGATGGCTTGAATTACAAAATCAGCTTAAATTCCACCAACTGACCATTGCCCATAAAACCCTTTACCAACCTACCAATACCCCTATACTATCTACCCTCATTACCCCCTACAACAATCTAAAGCCCTTATGATCATCACATAAACTTCTTGTAAATATTTGTAAATCAAACAACAGGGCTGGGGACTCTCTTTTCTGTAATACTGTTGGAAAATCCTGGAACTTTCTTCCTAATGAACTTTCCTCTCTTCCCTCTATATCACTCTTTAAAACCAAATTGAAACTTTTCCTCAGAACACACTGGTTGTGCCCCTGTACTAAACCTGACTGATCAACTAGCTCTTCTTACTTGGTTCAACCTACCCTCCTCTTCTCAGTAATCAAGTTCCTTTTCTTAATAACAACTTACATTGTCCTTCTATACTATTACTTACATCTTCAGAATCTCATTAAGGAGACTACTTTTACTAATATATTGTATAATTTCAGCTCCTACTTTTTCTTTATGACTACTTGTATACTAATATATTGTATAATTCAGCTGCCATCTTTTTCTTTATGATGTATTGCAATTACATTTTGTATTGTACTAATTGTATCTGTATATTTTGCACTATGTTATGAACGAATGACCTCTTTGATTATTCTCTGTACTGCACCTGCAGTGTTCATTGTATACATTCATTTTTGTATATGTGATTTTGTTTGTTTCCTTGGAGCTTATCTCCTGGGGCCTCTACTAAAAATGACATATATCCAGTTACACTAGCCCGGTCAACAAATGTAAAATGTAAAATAAAAATAAATAAAATAATAACACATCCAGGGATATTGTTAGGTCCCATGGAAGCAGTATTCTTGGGCATGGACAATGCAGCTTTAACCTGTGCTGCAGTAATGCTGGGTGCCTGGCATTCCTCCGGTATTGTGATTGGTCCTTTGGGGGGGAGGGGTAAAGTTGGCACTGAATCTGTCGGCCAGTATGTTTGTAATATCTGTTGGCTCAGTATAGGAGGTACCATTGTGCAGTAACTCAGAGCAAATCTGGGTATTGCTGTGGAGATTCTTGATATAACTATATAAGGCTTTGTGGCTGTTTTTAGTGTCTGCTGCAATTCTGCTTTCATAGCTGGCTTTAGAGGTTTTGATGAGGGATCTCAACTATTTGTTGAGGCTAATAAGGGAGTTTTTCTAGACTTGGGACTTCACGTTTTTCTGCAACAGTTTCTTCCTTCTGTTGTAGAGTTTATATATGACAGATTGGCTTCCTATTTTTGGAGGAGAGCATCTTGGTTCTGTTGGGTATGGCTAGTTCCATGCATTTATGTACGTGTTCGTACAGTGTATGGGGTATGATTCAGCAGTCAGGCATCTATTTTACATTGACATGGGTGCTGTGAAGTTAGCCACCTCGGTTTTTAGGAGCCCAAAGTCAGCTTTGTAGAAGTTTTTCATGGTGGTCACCTTTTCAGGGGGTGTGGATGAGATGTGGATTTCTATGGTTATTAGTTTGTGGTCTGATACTAGGGAGGAATTGACTATTGATGTAGAGCAATGGTTGCCCATGATAGTAACAGCTAGGTCAAGGGCATTGGAATTGATGAATTCCAGGAAGCATTGAGCCAGTGTATTGGTGCATGAGTAGTTTTGCCAGTTGATGGAGGGGTAGTTGAAGTCACCTAGTATTTGAGTATTGGATTGGACCCTAATAGTTTCCGGGTTGCTTAGGAACATGGAGTGAGAGTTTTGGGACATGGTTGGGGACCTATAGCAGGCTACGACATGAATCGCCATCTTACCCAATGTTTGTTGTACCTGAAGTATCTCAGATGTGTTATGCTGGTCTACTAGTCTGGAAGTGTGCATATCATTTATGAATATGGAGACACTACCACCTTTGGAGCTTCAGTCCATGTTCTGGAGCCGAAAGGTGTGGAATGAGTTATAGCCTGGTAGTGCAGGGGTGCTTTCTGCTGCTTTAAACTGGTTTCTGCTACAGCAGAAATGTCGATGTTTTCCATTTTGAGGAATGCTTCGAGCAAGTGCATCCTGAGATTTAGATTTCTAACATCGAGTAGCATGACTCTCAGATTGCATTTATTTATAGCTGTTATGGTGATAATTTGGTCTTTGGAACATTGCCTAAAAAAGGTACTATAGGGTGGCTAGAGCCTTAGCCAGTATACGAAAACCCAGGGGTGACAGATACAGGCCATCTCTGGCAAAGCATTGAAGTCTGTCAATCATGCCATCCCAAACAGACAGATACTGGATCCCCTTAGAATGACACCAGAAACTTATTGTTGAAGTCAATGTAAACGTATTCTATCACTTTTCTTTTTATATGGCATATTTCCTTTTACTGGTAATTTATCTGTAACCAGTCTGCACAAAATCCTGACATTATACTTTCTGATTGTACCACTCACTTTTTATTTTTATTGCTTTAATTTTTTTAACTGTTAGATTCTCCATGGTTTTGCATTGGAAGGTTTTAACATTACATTCTTATACCATACTTTTCTTTTTCTATATCAGCAGTTTTTATTTTCCACAAAAATATTTTTCTTGGTAACATGTTATTTCTTCATTTATATACTCTTTCTTTTTTACTTCTTTTTACCATACCTCACAATTTATTGTGCTTATATTTATATAATTTTACTACTAATCTCTCATCTTTTCCTTTAATGCACTTTAACATTTTGTACAAATTTAATGAAGCATCATGTAACTCTGGGTTAATTAATACTAAACCTCCTTGCTCTTTATTTACGTACAAACATCCTCTTTTTGCTGGGTTTAATTTAGAACACACCATATAAATGAAAAATAAAATCACCTGCAATAATTCCTTTTCAAATACTGTTGGCAACATAAATACCTTTATTAAGCATGCTGTTTTCCTCTCAGTACCAAATTTATCAAATAATCCTTTTTCTGAATGATAATTCATATGTTCTCTAGAAAAGACAGGTTTGTTTTATTTCTTCTATTGTTTTTCCCTTGGACTTCTACATACATCTTTTTTCTCAAATTTTATACCCAACACAGATATTTCATTCATTGTAAAATATACATCTCCTATCTTTACTACACAACCTACACCTTTACTTTTCTGTTTATTTAAAGCCATCCCTGTTACTTCTAGATACTAATTTGTGCAAATTATTACTTATTTTATCCAAACTTTGTTTTTTTTCCAGTTATTATAATGCCATCTGCATATGTTAACAGAACTGGAATTCATAACCCTTCAGGTGTTATATACCCTGCCTCCTTCATTTTTTTAATTTATTTCATATGATATCACATTCATAACTAATGCAAAGAGTATACAACTCATTTGATATCCCTGTCTTACACCAGTCTTAATATGTACCTCTTGGCTTAAGCAGCCATTTGCAAATATTTTTACTTTATCATTGCTATACACTGATATACATAATTTCCTGACTTTCTCACTTATATTATATTCTTTCATTATTACCCATAAGACTTCAGGTGCAATTTTATCAGCTGCCTTATTAAGATCTACTGTCATAGTTTTCACTTCATCTTTTCTATCCATAATATTATCTACAGTTCCTCTATCATTAACAATTCTTGAAAACCCTTCTAATTTATACTATATATATATATATATATATATATATATATATATATATATACATATGTGTGTGTGTGTGTGTGTGTGTGTGTGTGTGTGTGTGTGTGTGTGTGTGTGTGTGTGTATATATATATATATATATATATATATATATATATATATATATATATATCTTCCATAATATTTTCCATTTTAGTTTCAAATCTCCTTTGTATTATTTTCATAAAGATCATATAGTCATTATTATTCAATACTATCAGTCTCCAGTTTTTTAATTGTCTTCTAATTTCTTTTTTCTATATGAATTTAAGTATTCCACTTCATAAACTAAAACCTTAATTTAATCATTCATTCAAAGTCTTTAAAAAAAAATTTGCCAATCCCTTAAATTTTTATATATTTCATACCCTATTCCATCTACTCCTGCAGCTAAATCTATTTTTACTTGTCCAGATATGTTATCTAGCTCATTTAAAGAAATCTCCTTTTCCAAGTCTTATTTTATTTTTCAGTTAACTATTTCACATTCCATGTTTTTTTTTTTACTTCCTTCCTTTTTTCTTTAAACATTTATTGTACATATTGCACTACACTATTCATAATCTTTTTCCTGAGTTATTTTTATTTCTCCTTTTAAATGTTTTACTTTACTCATTACACTACCAATTTCCTTTACTAATCTGCCTAGTAACCCAATGATTCTTCTCTTTTTTATTGTAAAGATATCCTTACTTATATAACAATTCTTGTATTTTGTTCTTGATTTTTTTCATATAATTAATTTTCTTTGTGTAAGAATTAATATGACTGTAGAATACTGGACTCAACTGGATATAACTGCAAGAAACTAGAATGAGACTGGAATGAATGTCTTCATCTGTTAATTACCCAATATTGTGTTGAACAGGGGCCAGTCTCCTCTTTATGGGCCAAATCTTCAGAATAAAGTGTACTCACACTGTAGCTTGGTTAAGAATAATTTATTATATACAGTGGAGGGTGATGTCAACAATATCTAAATACCGTCTCCAATAACAGTGCAGATAAACTGAAATAGTCCTTAGCTTCTGCATTCATATTCTTCATATTCCTTTCCTCCTGGATAGTATAATTAATATTCTGGAATGCTGGATATTTGACCAGACTCCTGCACTCATACCTGGGTGTCTGTGCTGCATTTTCTTTCTGCATATCAGTCCAAATGAACTAACCAACTAAATGTGTCTGAAGTGTCTCCTAATAATATCAAAATCCTGTAAGCTTCTACAGACCTCTTTAGCCTTGGTTCCCAGGCCTTGTAAATCTGTTTGTTCTCAATGTACTGCACATTCTGTTCTTATCAGTATTCTTGACTGAAGGCTATTTTCACTGAAAGTGCATTCATTGAAGCTGTATGCACACTCTGAAGGCCTGCTTTAATATAACTGCATTTCTAGACTTATGCAAAGAAAATGCTTTATTTTTGTACATTTAAATGATAACTGATCTTACAACTCCTCCTGACGATACCTGAAGACACACAGGTATCTTATTTCTGTAGTTACTTAAAAATATGAAATATAAAATGAAGATTCAGGCCTAACATTACATTTTCATGTCTATGCAAGGTCTATTTTACTAACTGTATTGGATTTATTCCATGACAACTGTTTCTGAAATTACTGAAATCAAATTTACTTCTGTAATTACTTTATGAATGCATTAATATGGTCCGAAAAGGATACTATAATGATCACTAGAACTAATATAAAATATTTTATTCTTTACCTGGTAAATAAACTTGCAGTTTTAATTTTGACCACTAGATATCACTTGAGCATTTATGGTCTGTTTGGATTGATGATTAATGATAAAGTACAGTTTTGTACCTACCATAAATGTAGATGTTCGAAGATCCACATTGCTGCAGTCCTTACATATGGGTAGTCCGCTGTCCTCGGTCGGCCCGAATACCAAAGTATTAGGCTGACGTCAGTCATGGGCGCCCAGATCTGACATCAGAGCGTCAGGGTATAAAAGCGCATGACCGACGTCATATCCTCAGTCTTTTCTTGCCCCAGATGTCAGAAGGCCCTAAAAAGAAAGGCCACAGCCAAAAACAGGATACCTCCCAAAAACATGCCCAACAACAACCATCCCCAAACCATATAACCATGCCAAACTACAGAGGGAAGGAGGGAGGGTTGACTGCAGCAATGTGGATCTTCGAACATCTACATTTATGGTAGGTACAAAACTGTACTATGTTCTTCATCTCACATTGCTGCAGTCCTTACATATGGGTAGAATCCCAAAGCAGAGGTAAAGGGAGGATGGCAAAATCATAAAGCATTAGGGGCTGCTAGAATGCCCTGTAATATTGCAGTGGCAAATCCAGCCCTAGACTTAGAATAAAGAGGAAGTTGGTAATGCTTGGAAAAAGTATGTACTGAACTCCAAATGGCTGCTTCCAAAATATCTTTTGTAGCTACCCCCATTAGAAAGGCAGTAGAAGTGGCAGTAGTTCTAGTGGAATGAGGTCCGATTCCAGCCGGAATCTCCTTACCATGATGGGAATAACAGAAAGAAATACAAAACCCAATCCATTTAGAAATATTTTGTTTTGAAACAGGTTTCCTGAGAACCCAAAGCAAAAGAAACAAACAACTGCTGAGACTGTCTGAACCCCTTGGTTCTGCTCAAATAATAACGTAACTGCCTGTGAATATCCAAAGTATGCAAAATCTTCTCCCCTTTATTTTGAGGGTTTGCATAAAAAGTAGGCAAATGAATAGTTTGGTTCAAGGTCACACTAGAAACCACTTTAGGCATAAAGGAAGGATTAGTACGCAAAGATACCCTATCCTCATGAAAAATCAGGAAAGGTTCCACTGCCATAAGGGCCTGTAATTCAGAAACCCTTCTTGCAGAGGTAATGGCCAACAAAAAAGCAGTCTTCCATGATAAATACTTTAACTCGGCAGTAGCTGCAGGCTCAAAAGGTTGTAGAGTAAGCTTTTCCAACACAAAATTGAGATCCCAAGCAGGAGTAGGAGCTCATTGGGGTCTTATGTTCTTTGCCCTCTAAGAAATTGCTTAAACAAAGGATGGGAAAATAAAGGAGGGTCACAGTCATAGTGAGCAGAAATGGCTGCAGCATGAACCTTTATCGAGGAGAAAGACAAACCCTTGTCCAATAACTCAGTAAGATATTGAAGAGAAACACTTAAATCAGGCTTGGAAACATCAAAGTCCTTTGCTTTGCTCCAAAGAAAAAATCTCCTCCATTTATCAGCGTAAACTTTCCTTGTACTAGGCCTTCTGGCCTCCAAAATAACATTCAAAACTTGTTGTGGAAGCTGAGACCCTCCAGGGTCTAAAACAGAATATGCCAGGCTGTGAGATGCAGAGACTGAATCTTGACATTGAGGAAGTGATTGCCCTCCTGAGACAAAGATGCGGAATCAAAGGCAGAGGCCATGGAGGCTCCTGCCAAACTCCTCAGTAGTGGGTACCAGTGCTGTCGAGGCCAATCCGGCGCTATCAGAATCATGGATGGCTTGTCTATTCTGGCCTTCAGGAGTACCTTGGGAATGAGAGGCAGAGGTGGAAAGGCATAGACATGAAGATTGTTCCAACTGAATGATAGAGCATCCACCTTCCAAGCTGTGGGATGAAACATTTTTGTGCAAAACTTTGGCAACTGGTAATTTAGTGGAGAAGCGAACAGATCTATGTCTGGAGTCCCCATAACACTGTCAACTTTTGAAACACATGAGGATCCAGTTTCCACTCGTGAGGATCCACAATTTGTCTGCTCAACACATCCGCTAAGGAGTTCTGTGCTCCTGGTAGAAACCTTGCCTGAAGATTGAGGTGTAAACTGAGAGCAGTCTCCCACAAAATCATCGCTTGCCTGCAAAGAGGGTACGAATGGGTTCCCCCTTGCTTGTTGATGTACCACATGACAGTAGTGTTGTCTGTTTGAATCAACACCTGTCCTGGGTGAAGTAAATCCTTGAAAGCCATCAATGCAAATTGTACTGCTAACATCTCCTTCAAGTTGATATGCAAATGTTGAAGTCTGACAGGCCACGTGTCTTGCACCCATTTTCCATTGAGGTGTGCTCCCAGGCCTTGTCCGAGGCATCTGTCATTAGAATCTGACTCGCCTCTGGTCGGGTCACAGAGAGTCCCTTGTTTAGGTGACATTCCTGAGCCCACCACAAAAATTCTTTCTGAATGCAAGGTATTATCTGAATGACAGTGTCTAGATCTTGGCAGTGTTGTGTCCATACATTTTAAGATACCATTGAAGCTTCCTCATATGCAGTTTGGCATTGGGAAGCACCAGAATACAAGATGCCATGAACCCCAAGGCTTGAAGGACTGTCTTTGCAGTCAGCCTGGACTGTAGAGACATTTGATGGAAATAAAGAGAAAGGCTTCTTTGTTTGTCCGGGGTCAAAAAGGCCATCTGGGAAGCTGTATTCAGTCTCACACCCAGAAAGCACATGTCCTGAGAGGGTACTAGACTGGACTTTGTTTCGTTCACAGAATACCCTAGGCATCTTAACACTACCATCACATACTGTAGATGATGCAGAAGTTCGTCTTTGTGTTGTGCAATAATAAGGCAATCGTCCAAATAAGGATAAATCTGTATTCCTTTTAACCTGAAAAAAGCTATCACTGGAGCCAGAACCTTTGTGAACACTCTGGGCGCAGTAGATAAGCCAAAGGGCAATGCAGAGAACTGATAATGTAAATTTCCAGCCCGAAAGCGCAGGTACCTCCTGCAACTGGGCCTGATAGGAACATGAAGATAAGCCTCTTTGAGATCCAGAGTTACCATCCAATGATCTTTTCCCAACAGAGGTAAAAGCTGTTGTAACGTCAGCATTTTGAACTTTGGAATGTCCAGATAAGTGTTGAGGATAGATAAATCCAAAATCGGTCTCCACGTGTTCCCTTTCTTTGGTACTAGAAACAGGCGAGAATAAAATCCTAGTCCCATTTCTGACAGAGGAACTGGCTGTATAGCTCCTATTTGAAGAAGTAAAGAAATCTGCTTGTGAGCCTCTATCCTTTGCCGAGGAGGAACGTCTGGCATGCCTTTGAAAGGAGGCAAAGTATGGAAATAGAACTTGTAGCCTCGGTTTATAATGTCCAATACCCATTTGTCCTGGGTGACTAAAAGCCAGTTTTGCTTGAAGAGTGCTAATTTTCCTCCCAAAGGAGCTGCCAGGTAAGAAGAATCTGGCAGCTGAAAATGCAGGTCATTGGGCCTGTTTACGAAAGGACTGGCCCCTGCCTTCACCTGCAGATTGTGCAGGTGAACTCCAAGTTCTAGGCCTGAATGTACTGTGAGCTCTGCCCCTGCCACGTCTAGATCTACCCCTAGACTGAGAATCAGAAGAAGGGTAGGTCCACCCCTTAGTAGGCCAATTTCTACTAAACTTTGGAGGTTGCACCTGCAAAAAATCTTTAACAGTCTGCATAGACTTAGCCTTGTCTTCCATTTCTTCAAAACCGACTCCACAGGGGGACCAAACAAAACTTCAGACTGTAAAGGGGCATCCAGAATTCTAGTTTTAACATGCTCAGACAAATTCTGATCCTTAAGCCAGGCGTGCCTACGAAGAACTGATCCAGTGGCAGCCACCCTAGAAGAGGCCTGTACAGCATCAAAACCACACTGCAAAGAATGCTTACCCACCTGTTCAGAGACATGTACTAAATCCTGCAATTCTTTACACTCTATGCCCTCTGCCAAAGCATCCACTTTAGATTTTAGCTGAGAAAGGAGGAAATTCTGATACTTCAACATATGAAACTGGCAATTTAAAGCCCTCATTGCTAAAGTAGAAGAGGTATACACCTTCTTACCCCATCTATCCAAAGCTCTAGCTTCCTTATCTAGAGGAACCGGATTCTTTACAACAGAAGCTCTAACACCCTTAGGCCCCTGACTAATAGTCTCTGGGTCCGCCCTAGGACTCTTATACAAATATTTATGAGCCTCAGGCACCCTGTAATACCTGTCCGGTTTAACTGGCGCAGGAGGCAAAGAATCTGGATTAAGGGAAGCCTCGGAGAAAACATCTTGAACAACATCCAAAACAGGAGGTATAG
This sequence comes from Protopterus annectens, assembly GCF_019279795.1. Classification (NCBI taxonomy): domain Eukaryota; kingdom Metazoa; phylum Chordata; order Ceratodontiformes; family Protopteridae; genus Protopterus; species Protopterus annectens. Next base: position 684,022,283 of record NC_056751.1, read on the forward strand.
CCAAGGGTCTATGCTGTGGTAAAACAAGAATTCCCTAAGCCTCTTCCGTGAATCAGAGAAATCCTGTCCTTCCCACTTAAAATGCTCCCTCATGGAATGCAGAGTTTCTGAAAATGAAAAATCCTCTGGAGGAGAAGCAGAAGGAGTGGAATCCTCTGCATCAGAATCCGAATAAGGGGGAAAATCTTGAATATCTTCAGCAGAAGAGTCTGAGTCGTCTGAGGCCTGATCCAAACTTTCCAACTCTGGCTCCACCCTGGGCCTCTTATCAGGAGGGGGCATAGAACCTCTAATTAAAGAAATCAAATCTTCTGCCATTTTAAGCATGTGCTTTTTAGGCACAGACCCTGAAGTACCTGGAGGACACCAGAGGAAGGCAAAACAGACCTGCCCTTAGAAGAAGCCTTAGAAATAGTAGCAGAAGGCCTAACCACCTTAGGCATAGAAGGGAGAACAGTAACCTGAGAGGCCCCTTCAGCTTGACCTGACTCCTGTGAGGCCACATCCTGCAATATCAAAGTTTCCCCCTGAGACTCAACAGAAACTTCAGCCGGATCCACCTGCTCCACTGCAGCTTCTGCAGGACCGGCGTCCGAAACGGACGAATCAACCTGTCTAGGTTTCAAGGATTTGTCTTTGTGCTTCTTCGTGGAAGCGGGCATCGGAGGATCTGACGGCATATTATAATTACACCGCCAAAGACTAACCTAGCACAATCTAACCTTCTTTTTATAGTGCGCTTATTAAACCTAGCACAAAACCGACACACCGACTACATGGTGGTCCGTCCCAAACAAGGAATGCAAAGAGAGTGATAATCCCTATGCGGTATCTGTTTCCCACAAGAAATACAATTATTCACTTTTTCTGACATCCGGAATTAACTGAGGCAAGAAAAACAAAATATTCCCCAACGGGTACTTAACCCAACTTGGTTTCGGTCTGAAACTCAGAATCGAAAATTTCAGAACGCCGAACGGCACTTGCAACGCTGCTTCTGCATCGGACCATGCGGCAAAAAAGACTGAGGATATGACGTCGGTCATGCGCTTTTATACCCTGACGCTCTGATGTCAGATCTGAAACCCATGACCGACGCCAGCCTAATACTTTGGTATTCGGGCCGACCGAGGACAGCGGACTACCCATATGTAAGGACTGCAGCAATGTGAGATGAAGAACATCTGGGGAAGTCTTTAATGTGTTGTAACTGGTAAACTCTCTTTTTTACACTTATAATATATGTATATTGAAGCAGTAATTACCATATACTGTATTAACTCGTTTCTATAAATTTTCAGCTAGATTTGTTACTAATGATTCCTTCTATTTACCATTTTCATTTCTATGTGCTGTAATAGATGTTTGCCTTTTAAACTTGTGTCTTAAATATTCTGTAAATATCTCTGTGCTGTAATAGTAGAAGTATCTTTACTAAAACCCATACATTATGTATTTCAAATCTATACTTTTGCATACCCTGTTAGAGTATTTTAACTTTCTGTCTAATGTACAATAATTATGTAAGGTGCACTGTATTCTGTAAATTAATTGAACAATTAAGCCTGACTTGTTATGCCTTGAGTATATTAAATAACTATTACTACTTACTCTTTAGATAACTTACCTTAAGCCTGTTACAAATAATTCTGTCACTTTACCCTTAAAACTAATGACTAAATCATGTGAAGTATGATGTAATTTTATGTTGTAAACTGTCTATTAATTATGCAACTGAAATCTGACTGAAATGTACTATACTGAACTCACAAATGAGTATGAATGTCATACCCTGCAACCTGACTGAAAATTACATTAAAGTGATACTCATTTATACTGAATATCTAAAATAGCTGTGTATAGATCATATACTCCGAAAGGTAACTAAACTAATACTAAAGGAATACTTTTTCTGCCAGTTTTATCTGAGCACAGATAAACTGAAATCTGGTAAATGTTATTTTTTGAAAACCAAACTACAAAAGCATGAACTGAAATCTGGTAAATGTTCTCATCTGGAAACTAAATTATTACTAGAGGAATACCGTTTTCTGTCAGTATCAAGTGAACACTGATAAAAACATAAACTAAAAAAATAGTACTGTTATGCCAATGTTTACATAAAAACATTTGCATACTTGCTTTAATTCTAATCTGCATAAATGTACATCTGTTGTATACACATTTTAACTTTAAAATTTTAGATAACTGAAACATATTTAAACTGAAAACTAGTACTACTATACAATTATCTGAAAATATAAAAAAAAAATGTGCATACTTGTTTTAACTCTAATTTGCATAAATGCACACACTGTTGTATACACTTTTTAACTCTAAAAAACACTTTTGTTTAGATAACTGAAACACATTTAAAAAAATTGAAGGCTTGTCTTTCTGAAGCTACTTGAGTTATGCACCACAGTTCTTGCTAAGTTTAGGTCTTACTCTGCATTGTCCTAGTCACTGCTGAGGTATTGGAAGGGCATCCCTAGAGTCCTCTGAATATTGCAGTACCCCTTTATGAGTTTCTTGTACACTTAGGCCTTCCAAGCCTCCCCTTTCCCATCTCCTGTGCAAGGTGGGGTGGCTGATGTAATATTTTTCTTGACTATAATTAAACGTGCATTCTGAAAAATCAACCTGGAAATTATTTAAATACTCTGATACTGTGGTTTTTTGTAGCAATATCTGCAAAGCAGTAAAAGGTCCTTAAAATAACATTTCAGCTTTAACAATTATGAACTAATAGCATTGCTTGTTGACCTGACTTTATTTTGCATTTTTCTGCATGAAATAAACATACAGTGTCTATAAAAAGTTTACACAGCCCTGTTAAAATGCCAGGTTTTTGTGATATAAAAAATAAGACCACAATAAATCATTTAAAAACTTTTGCTACCTTTAATATGACCTATAACCCATACAATTCAATTGAAAAACAAACAGATCTGTTAGGGGAAAAAATATAAAAAATAAAAAAAGTGCACTAAGTTGGTTGCATAAGTGTGCACACCTTTAAACTAATACTCTGTTGAAGCACCTTTTGATTTAATTACAGCATTCAGTCTTCTTGGGTAGGAGACTATCAGCATGGCGCATCTTGACTTGACAATATTTGCCCATTATTCCTTGCAAAAGCGCTCCAAATTTGTCAGATTACAAGGGCATCTCTTGTGCACAGCCCTCTTCAGGTTGCCCCACAGATTTTCTATTAGATTTAGGCCTGTGGTCTGGCTGGGCCATTCCAAAACTTTAATTTTCTTCTGGTGAAGCCATTTTTTGTTGATTTGGATGTATGCTTGGGATCATTGTCGTGTTGAAAGGTAAAATTCCTATTCAACTTCAGCTTTCTAGCAGATGCCTGAAGGTTTTGGGCCACAAGTGACTGGTATTTGGAACTGTTCATAATTCCCTTCACCTTGACTAGACCCCCAGTTCCAGCTGAAGAAAACCAACCCCAAAGCATGATACGGCTACCACCATGCTTCACCGTGGGGATGGTGTTCTTTTGGTGATGCAAAGTTTTGTTTTTGCGCTTAACATACCTTTTGGAATTCTGGCCAAAAAGTTCAACCTTGGTCTCATCAGACCATAATACATTTTCCCACATGCGTTTGAGAGACTTAATGTATTGTTTTGCAAATTTTAACTGGGTCTGAATGTTTTTCTGGTTAAGAAAAGGCTTCTGTGTTGCAACCCTACCCATAGCAGAGACATATGGAGAATATGGGAGATTATTGTCACATGTAGTACACAACCAGTACTTGCCAAAAATTCCTGCAGCTCCTTCAGTGTTGCTGTAGGTCTCTTGGCAGCCTCCATGACCAGTTTTTGTCTTGTCTTTTCATCAATTTTGGAGGGATGTCCAGTTTTTTGCCATGTCACTGTTGTCCCATATTTTCTCCACTTTTTGATGACTGTATTCACTGTGTTCCATGGTATATCCAATTTTGTAGAAATTTTTTTTCGCCCTTCTCCTGACTGATACTATTCAACAATGATATCCCTTTGATGATTTGTACATTCTCTGTGAACCATGGCTTTTGCTGTAGCAGGCATCTGAGTAAATGTCAGGAAAATCCTACTAGGACAGCTGGACTTTATTTTGGGTTAATCAGAGCATCTTTAATTGATGGCAGGTGTGTACTCAAGAAGACTGAATGCTGTAATTAAATCAAAAGGTGCTTCAACAAAGTATTAATTTAAGGGTGTACACACTTGTGCAACCAGCTTATTGTACATTGTTTTATTTTTATATGTTTTACCCTAAGAGATGTGTTTGTTTTTCAATTGAATTGTACAGGTTATATGTCACATTAAAGGTGGGAAAAGTTTTGAAATTATTTATTGTGGTCTCATTTTTATATCACAAAAACCTGGCATTTTAACAGGGGTGTATAAACCTTTTATATCCACTGTATGCTAACAAACTCTTGCAAGTCTTTAAGTAAACTGATAATGTACTGTAGTGAGCTAGGCAAATACTACTAACAAATACATTTTTGCAAGTCTGTAACTGAACTGATAATGTACTACAGTGAAATGGAAAGGCTGTAACTTTATTATTAAATCAAATGGAAACAACAGTCTCATTGTTTTTTCTGTCATAATCTCAAATGAAACTAAAGAAGTAATCCAACACTGTGTTAATATTTTAACATTTTTTGCATGTCTGCACCTCTATAAAATTAATCTTAACTGTTGAAATTTATGCGCTTACTCTGTGACCCTCAGGTCATAATTTACAAAATAATTTCTTCAGTGTGTAGGTCTCTCCGTTTCTTTACATTTCACTCTTTCCTTAAACTGATGTCATTTAACTTTTTTAGTACTATTGAACGCAGCAAAGATTTATTATTAGTGCCTGTACTTTTTTTGGATAAATATTAAGAACTGTTGGTGTATAAAACTGTCACTAATAATATTAAGCTGATCTTTAGAATACTGTTTTATGTCATACAGCAATGTGTCTAATTCAGCTCACTGAGCTGACCTGTAATCTGAAAACTCAGTCATTTAAGTCCATGTCTCTAGTGTGCTTGGTAAAATGCAATTTCTGCACAAAATATATACAGTCTTGAACAGTTTACATGTATACATTCATTACTAGAGTTGAACTGATCTGATAATGGAACTTTACTTGTATGTCCTGTATACAAGTATGTGAAGTTTCTTAACAAGAGGTTTAAACTTGTGGCTTTAATGACACATAATATTTGTGATGCACTCTTTTCTTGCATGGGATCTGAACTTTTGACTGTACTGTTACTTTTAAAATGTAGCACTGACTTTAAATTTTACATTCTGAAAACTATCAAAGCATTATTTAATATCTGTTAATACTATTATGCCTCTCTACCAAGATATTATTTATGCATTGCAACACTTTACTACCATAATGTAAAGGTCTTAATGCCTGCTAAACAAAACAACAACACAAAAATTCATTTGCCAGAGCTGTAACTGTAAACCCTTTATTCTGTGAAGTAACCTGACTCTCATTTATGGTACACTATACACAACATGTGCTTCCAGAATGATAAATACTAGTCTGAAAAGTGTTAACAAGTTTTTTTTTCTTACTGGCAATTTCTAGTCTTTTTTTGAAAATGTGGCAACTTGACTGTCTGCACTTCAGCTGTGGCAGATGAACTGGAATTTATTTTATTTTTGCACCAATCCAGACTGATACTATTGTACCAATCTAGACTGATACTATTGCACCAATCCAGACTGATACTATTGCACCAATCCAGACTGATACGATTGCACCAATCCAGACTGATACTATTGCACCAATCCAGACTGATACTATTGTACCAATCCAGACTGATACTATTGCACCAATCCAGACTGATACCATCTCCTCTTGCCTGACCTCCATTAAAGTCTATTATACCTATTTCCTGTTGCTTTGTTTTATCTCTATGTATTCTACAGAAGAAGCTCTCTTCTAATGGAACCAATATATTAATAAACCTTCTGTTGCTTTGATCCTTCTCTGTGCATTCTACTGATAAAGTACATAACCTACACAACCTAAATATGTAAAAAAAAATGTGGATCTGTTTTTAAAATATTTTTACTTATGTCTGATAATAATTGTATCTCATAAATGTTATAATTTAATTGTTATGTAATTATTGTACTTGCTTTGGAGCTTTTCTCCCCGGGCCTCCGCTGAAAAGGGATATATATCCAGTCAGACTATCCCGGTCAACAAATGTAAAATAAATAAAATAAATACATTTTTAACACATACATCTATGTGTTCCTGTTGTAACCATTTTTTTTATAATTCTGTACATTGGCATAATCTACTGCACACACACTTCTACAAGTGTCATTTGTGTACCCTACTGTACATTCTGTAGCATTTTTATTTTTACTAACGTATAAAACAACATGTAAGGCTGATGACATGTCTATACCTAGTACAGAATTGTTATACACAGAAGTGATCACTGCTGTAACCTTAGACCCTTTAAATTCTGATATAGCTGCACTCTGTGCAGTAACTGAGACCTGGTTTAAGGCTCCAGAGAGCACCCCTGTAATACCAGGCTACAACTTTTATCACACTTTTCGGCCACCAAACCAGGACCGAAACACTAAAGGTGGAGGAGTGTCAATATTCACCAAGGATATTCACACCACCAGGCTAGTTGGCCAACACAATGTGTCTGAAATTCTCCAAGTGCAACTAACACTAGATAAGACTGCAATCCAAATTGTAACTTGCTACAGATCCCTCACCATGCCCCAAGATTCTCACTACACCTTTGTAAACATACTGGAAAATATTAAGATAGAACCAAACACCCTAATATTCGGTGATTTTAACTACCCTGCCATTAACTGGGAAAACTACTCATGTCCCAACACCTTTGCGCAACGGTTCTTGGAATTCATAAATTCCAACGCCCTGGATCAACTAATCCATAGTCCCACCAGGGGCTCCAATATCCTAGACCTGGTCATTACCAACATGGGAAATCAATGCTCCATACCTATGGTCACCCCCTCATTAGTCAGGTCTGACCATAAGCTAATCACCCTTAACATCCACATCCCACCCCCACCTGCCAGTAAAGAAACCACCATAAAAAACTTCTCCAAAGCCAACTTCATGCTACTCAAGTCAGAAGTGATAAACTTCATGACACCCATGCAGACGGGAACTGAAAGTTCAACTGCTGAATCCTACACTAAGGCACTGTACGAGCACATCCACTCATGCATGAATTGTGCCATCCCAAATAGAACCAAAATGCTCTCATCCAAAAAAAGGAAGCCAATCTGGTGGTCCCCTGCCATAAACAAACTTTACAACAAAAGGAAGGAACTTTTGCAGAAAAGAAGAAAATCCCAAGATGCAAAAAACTCCCTTACTAGCCTCAGTAAGAAACTGAGATGCCTCATAAAATCCTCCAAAGCTAGTTACGAAAATAAAATTGCCAAAGATTCCAAAGACAACCACAAAGCATTCTATAACTATGTCAAGAATCTAAATGGCAATGCTCAGATCTGCTGTGAGCTAAAACAGAATGGCATTAAATATACTGATCCGAAGGATATTGCCAATATCCTGGCAGATCGATTCAGTGCCAACTTCACCCCCCTCTCACCCCCTAAATGGCTCATCTCAATACCGGAAGATTGCCAAATCCCAGTAATAATGGCCACACAGGTATGAAACGCACTCTCTAAAGCCAAGAATACAGCATCCATGGGACCAGATGACATCCCGGGCTGTGTACTACATGAACTACAATATGAACTGGTACCTCACCTAAGTATCATGTTTAATCATAGCCTCACCTCAGGTTTTGTGCCCACTGAGTGGCACAGAGCTACAGTTATCCCAATCCACAAGGGGGGATCCACCTTGGATCCCGGAAACTACCGTCCCATCAGTCTGACAAGCCTTATCTGCAAGGCCATGGAGCGTATTATCATGGAACTTATAAACAAAGACATTGGCAACCTTCAAACACTGGACCCCACCCAGTTTGGGTTTGTGAAGGGACGATCTTGTCTCCTGAACCTGATTGACTTCTTTGAATCAGTCTCCAGAGCCATGGACAAGGGTAAGGTGGTCCACACAGCCTATCTAGACCTTGCCAAGGCCTTTGACACCATCCCCCACTCTGGAATCATAGATAAACTTACTAAGTTGGGCATTAATCCCTATTTCACCCAATGGGTTGCTAAATGGCTTACTGATAGAACCCACACTGTAAAAGTAGCCGACTCCAAATCCAGCTCCAGATAAGTGACAAGTGGAGTACCTCAGGGTTCAGTCCTGGGTCGCTCTTGTTTGGCATCTACTTCTCTGAAGTACAGGTCAACACTAAGGGACTCTAGCTAACAAAGTTTGCAGATGACTGCAAACTGGGAGCCATTATTGAATCCCCAAATGATGTGGATACTCTACAAAAGGGCCTTACAGAAACAGATGCTTGGTGCCAGAGCTATGGGCTCAAGCTCAATGCCAAGAAATGTATTGTTATCCCCTTTGGGAAAAAACATGTATCTATGAATTACCATATAGGTGGCAGTACACTAAACACAGAAAGTGTGATAAGAGACTTAGGGACACAGGTGGACAGTGGTCTCACCTTCGATAACCACATCGCCACAATAGTCAGGAAATCCTTCTATGTGGCACACCTCATCATGAAGGGCTTTTCATCCAGAAAAAAGGAGGTCATTGTCCCACTGTACTCATCCCTCATTAGACCCATTATAGAATACAACACCCCATTTGGTATGTACCGCTCAAGACATCTGCAACAACTCGAAAGGCCTCAGAAATACCTCACTAAAAGAATTACAGGCCTAAAGCAGATGCCCTACGCTGACCGCCTTAAAAAACTCCAGCTATACTCTGTCGCATATTGTCTACTCAGAGGCGATCTCTGCTTAACATACAAGGCCATGTCAAACCCAGAGCTGTTGGACATGCTACACTTAAAGAAATCCCAATCCCTCAGAGCTACACGCTCCAGGGATCTAAACCTTGTCATCACAATAAACAAAACATGCTGGATGGATAGGTTCCTGACCCAGAGACTCCCCAGACTCTGGAATAGATTGCCCATACATGTCAAGCAGAGTGCCTCTTTGGATCTCTTCAAGAGGAACCTTGACGATTGGATGGGAGAAAGGAAATTCACCCCAGGGATCACGTCAGTCGCCCTGCTAGACAGGGGTCCAGGAAAGTAAATGTGGGAAGAAATAGCCAGGGAATTGTTATGGCTAGGCTTGTATAGGCCCTAGGGCTGATAGCCTAGTACCAACCTATGAACCTATGAACTCGTGTTCTCTAGTAGAGCTCTATTTGTAATTGAAATTGATGTGTCTGTATTAATCACTACATTATTTCAGTTTTTTTCTGTAATCTGGTTTCGTGTTCGACTGGCATGCCCTTTTTAGATAAGCTGAAAATAATTTTTATAGAACTAGCAACAGCACTGACGAGCTATGGTATGTGTTTCTTCTTTAGTTTGCCCTGAAACACTGGTAATAACATTGACTTCCACTGAAGTTTGTATATCATTTATGCTGGTGTTTACTTTATCAAACTCTGCACTTTGATCTCTCTTATCCCCCCTCAGTGCGATATTTACACTATCTTCTGAAAACAATAAACTAGAATTTATAATATTCAGAACATCTGGATTTGAAATAATGAGAACTTGATACATTGCCAATGTTTACTTTGTATTTTGTTTGAAAATTGCATGTTACATACACTGACGATGTTGACATCTGTATCTACAATACGCCGACATAACTCTGTATTTTGAACTACATGTAAACTAGAATTTATTACATTCTGAACATCTGCATTTGAAATAACATGAACTTGAGACATTGCAAATATTTGCTTTATGTTTGGTTTGGAAATCTGCATGTTTCATACGCTGCATTCATGTCTGTGTCTGCAATACTTTACTTTGTATTTTGAATTACATGTAAACTAGAATTTATTACATTCTAAACATCTACATTTGAAATAATATTTACTTGAGACATGTTTGGTCTGGAAATCTGCATGTTGTGTACAATGACTGTGTTTGTGTCTGTTTCTGCAATACTGCATCTTAACTCTGCATGTTGAATTACATGTGCTGTAGCATTAATACTGATTTATGAAGGCTGTAAACAAGAACTTGTATTATTTAAGTCTGAAACCATACTGATAGAAGCTGACTCATTCTGTGAATCTGTTGACTTATTTATTGCAGTCTGCTTGTGAGATTTAATCCTTCTGCATGTAGAACGATTTAACCTCTCTGAACTAAAAAACTTGAAATTTAAATTAACATTTCTGCATTTCTGGAACTCAGGTTGTAAACTGCTTAACCCATTTTTTTTTACTTCAAACTGCACATTTACTGGTGCATTTACTGTAGAAGTATTGCTTGACATATTTATACTATTTACATTTATTGATGTATTTCAACCTTTCTGAGATTTACTCTCTGACTTGGCTAGAACATGCATTGTAACAAAAAGGAATGCTCATATAAGGAAAGTTAAAGTTGCTTGAAGTAGTTGGCCTGATATAGCTTTTTTAAACTCAGTTTTAAGGATTTTTTTGGAATTGTGACATCACACTGGAAACTTGAAAGTCTGTTGTCTGCTTTGGAGATGGTGAAGTTTTCTGATATGATGCTGCAGGTGTTAACTTGATAATCCCCTGGATTCTCAAAAGCTTGCATGGAGTGCAAGATGAGTGCAGGAGCTCACGCAGGCAATATGTCTGCCGTGCGATCCAGGAACAGCCAGCAGGAGTGTGCATGAGAGCTCCAATACTAATCTTGCACGGACTAAGCCCTGGTATGCAAATCACCTAATTTGCAGGAGAACTCCATGCAAATGAGGTGATTATTTTTCAATCCAGGAAGCTTGCAATAGTCCGTGCAAGACTAGTGCAGTCTGCAGAAATGTACTCGGTTAGTAACCGAGTACATTTCTGCAAATTCCAAAACGGAGCTATGACAGCTCCAAATAAAGACCGCATATCATTGAGGAAGCATGCCGATGGCCAAGTATAAGGCCATTGACATTGCAAACTGTTTAAAAAATAAAAAATCAACTTTTATTTTTTTTTCACCAATCTCGGCTGTTTAAGCATAGGGCAGCGGCACGCAAATGGAATCTGGGGGAAAATAAGAAAAAAAAATTAAAATGACCATTCTAACTAAAAGCAGTATTCTGCCATGCAAGTCAATGGCAGGCATAAGACAACCTGACCAGAGAGTAATGGTTGCTAAGGGGGAGGCTCAGTGTGGGACATGTAACTATGCATTAGCAGGTAATCCTATGCAAATGAGGGGAAGGATAGTTAATCCCAGATTTCCCCAGGGTGTGAGGCAGGTCCCAAGAGTATGAGAGTATAAATAGCTGGGTGCGAGACTAGGATATAGATGACATCATGGAGGGGTGTGTCAGGCATATACTGTAAGTGGATTGGAGCCCTGTAGCTCAGGATTGCTCCTAGCTTAGCACAGCTAAGCTAGAGGTGTGTCCAAACCTGCCTAGCACTCTTTACAAAGTGTAAGTGGGTGTGCGTGCCGTGCACCAGGTTTTACAGGAAGAAAAAGGAAGTTAAACCAGGAAATAGCAGCTTTGTGTACATTTGAGCACTCCATTTGTGCAGCATGCACACGGGCTTAAACAGGGAGGCAATGGGAAGGGAAAACAGCAGTAGAAAGTTAATCAAGGCGAACTGGCTTAGCTGGCAGGTGAATTGTATCAGATCAACCAATTACAAAGACAGCAGACCAGACCAGCCCAGAACACTACTATAAACTAAGCAAACACCTTCCCCTCTGTTTTTTCCACACACTACATCACTGGTGTATACAAGCAGGGAAATTTTAACAAACAAACCTACAAAATGAGAAGGGTTGCAGCAGGCAACATAGAACAACATGTGCAAGAGGCTGAGGGTGGTGAGGATGTGAATGCTGCCAAACAACCCACTGTAAGGAGACAGAGAAGAATGTACAGACCCAGGGTAACCTACCAGGGGCTACATGAGCTGGAGATAGTGGAGCACTATAGGATGGACAGAGACCTCCAACAGCAAATTGATGAGCTGTGCTGGCCACACCTGACACACCAAACTGACCAAGGGGAACCCATCCCAGTGGACACCAAGGTATGTGTAAGCCTAGGTATACTAGCCACAGGTACCTCTCAAAGCACAACTGGGGATATCATGGGGATCTCACAGGCATCAGCATCCAGAGTATTCCACCAGTTCCTGGATGCCATGGCAGCACATGCCAGTGAGCATGTATAGTTCCTTTTGACCAGCAATATGTAACTCTCCCACCAAATAGCAGTATACCCTGGGGTAGTGAGTGCTATAGACTGCATGCACATAAGCATCAAAGCACCACCCGGTGAGCAGGGTAGGGCCTACATCAACCGCAGGGGCATTCCCTCCATCAACTGCCAGGTCATATGTGATGCCCAGGGCATTGTAATGAATGTGTGTGCTGGCGGACCTGATAGCTATGATGATTCACACATATGGCATCTGACGCAGCTGTACCACAGATTTGCCAATGTGGACATCCCCTACGGTCACCTAGTGGGGGATGCTGGGTACCCATTGGAGCCGTGGCTGATGACACCCATCAGAAATGCACACACACCTGAACAACAACACCATAATGAGGCACACACACAGACCAGACATATAACAGAGCATGTGTTTGGGATGCTCAGGTCATGGTTTCGGTGTCTGGAAACATCAGTGGAGCCTTGCAGTACTCACCAGCTACATGTGCCCAAATTGTTATGGTATGTGCTATGCTACACAATATGATCCTGTGGAAACAGCTGTAGCTGGAACAGCATGGGGCAGGGCCACACAACCCCCCCACCAATGCCAAGGCATGTACAGGCACAGAGTGACTCAGAGGAAGAACAACCTGAGCCTGCCCCTGTAGGCAGAAGGAGGCATGCCCAGTATGACCTGGCCTTGGCAAAGAGGCAACGCATAGCACATGCACTGACACAGTAGGGACCCAGGGAATGACACCTCTCTCTGACTCACACAGACAGTAAAAGGGATGCCAAACATGACACTACCTGTGCTCAACCATGTATAGGGAGTGTGCTATGTGCATCTGTCATAGGCAGCCCTCCAGCACCACCCTCAAGTCTGGCTCATCCTCAAGGTAAATCAATCAACCTACCAACTGCCAAATGGAGTAGAATGTGTTGTTATCTGTAGCTATGGTATGGATGTGAGCATGCAATGGAATTGGGTGAGTGAATGTTATGGCAGCAGACAGTAGACACCCATAGTGGCACCATGACATCTGTAACACATACTGGAATCACCACAGTAGCCAGCACTACACAGGGTGACAAAACCCACTGCAGTAAATGGGCTGAGTGACATGTGTGTCCATAAGACCCACACATGCCAGTCAGGAAGATGCACATACCCAACAACAGTTTCAGTCAGCAGGACAGGTGTAGACAAACACAAACAAATGCTGTACTATGGCCTCTGAATGAATGAGCCATATGGGTAACCCCTCCCCCAGGTCTACACAGACAGACTACAGCAGGCCAGGCAGTTGAATGTATGTTGTGAAGGCTAGGAAGTCAGAAACTAATATGTAGGCAATTAAAGCACTGATATGCCTCTAGCCAGCACGATTGGTAAGACTACAGACTGAAATGGAGTACCTGACATATCAGTACAGTCCTAGCAAATGTATACAAGTGTCAGGTGTGCCCCCCCCATCCTACTTACACTTATAGTAACAGTCAGGTGTCCCCCCCACTCTTGTATAGAAATGCAGAAACAATCAGGTGTCCCCCCTGCTATGCAGAAATGTAGCAACAGTCAATGCCAAATGACTGATGGATACCCTGCAGAGACAGCATGCTACCTGTCAGTGTACAACACAAAGGTCAGCACTGCGGTACAAACTACCTGGACTTGATCCACACATGCAATACAGATGGCCATACTGGGCATGCTCCCACACTTAGAGGAATGAAGACAATGTCAGTCAACAACATACTGAAGGGTCATACTGGGCATGATCACACACTTAAACACATGAAGGCCATATCTGCAAACACCAGTGCACCAGACATATCTGGCAGTCACAGTTCTTGGTGCAGACACATGTCAGTATGCACCACTCCTACCTCTCACACACAGTGGATATGAATACAAACACATATGCAAGGACAACACACTATAATAAGCCAAAGGTAGCCGGACATGGATGTGTGGAAGAGGGTGACTGTGACAAGGAGCCATCCAGGCCTGTCCCACCCAGCACACAGCCACAGGGCTGCAAACACATCAGGTGCAGATGTCACTCACTGCAGATGCTAGCCACCAGTATCTGTCTGCATGACAGACTATGTGGTGCATGTGCCAGCTGTGCAACATGACTGTACAAGGAAGTAGTCATCTAGTTGCTGTATACACGTACCAGTGACATATGACCCCGTGTGTGCCCGCATGTGGCATGTCAACCCCTACATGAATGGGTTATGGCCCATGCACACACCTCCCTCCCGCATAGCAGTATTATGACAAGCCTGCTGAGGTCATCCAATGTGAAATACACATTTGGGAGAGCTGTAGCTCAGTAATCTCCATGGCACATCCCATAACTGCGTACTGCTGTAGTGATAAACTAGTTAGGTAGTAGTTCTAACCCCAGACTTAGCAATTGTGTGTGTGTGTGTGTGTGTGTGTGTGTGTGTGTGTGTGTGTGTGTGTGTGTGTGTGTGTGTCTGTCTGTCTGTCTGTCAGTCTCTGACTGTGGAGAGAGAAATGCTTTTTAGGCTACTCACACTCCGTACAATTCATATACTCAACTTTGGTAAGGCTGCTGATGTCACTCACCTAGAAATACACATCTGGGAAAGTCATAGTCCAGAAATCACTGTAGTGCATCCTGTAACTGCGTACTACTGTAGTGTGATAAAGTAATTAGGTAAGTGTTCTAACCCCAGACCTGACAACTGTGTGTTTGTGTGTGAACCTGTGTGTGTCTAATTGAGTAGAGAGCAATGCTTTTTAGGCTACTCACACTCCGTACAATTCATATACTCAGCTTTGGCAAGGCTGTTGATGTCACTCACCTAGAAATACACCTCTGGGAAAATCATAGCCCAATAATCTCCGTAGCGCACTATTTAACTGCATACTGCTGTAGTGTGATAAAGTAGTTAAGTAGGTGTTCTAACCCCAGACCTGGCAACTGTGTGTATGTAAATCTATGTGTGTCTGACTGAGTAGAGAGCAATGCTTTTTAGGCTACTCGCAGTCCATACAATTCATATATTTAAATTTGGCAAAGGCTGCTGATGTCACTCACCTAGAAATACACCTCTGGGAAAGTCATAGCCCATTAATCTCTGTAGTGCATCCTGTAACTGCGTACTGTTGTAGTGTGATAAAGTAGTTAGGTAGGTTTTCTAATCCCAGAATTGGCAACTGTTTGTGTGTGTGTGTCTGATTGAGTAGACCGCAATGCTTTTTAGGCTACTCACACTCGGTACAACTCATATACTCAACTTCGCCAAGGCTGCTGATATCACTCACCTGGGAAATTCCTAATCCAGTAATCTCCGTAGTGCCTTCTGTAACTGCGTACTGTTGGAGTGTGCTAAAGTAGTTAGGTAGGTGTTCTAACCCCAGATCTGGCAACTGTGTGTGTGACTGAGTACCGAGTAATGCTTTTTAGGCTGCTCACACTATGTACACATCATATACTCATCTTTGGCAAGGCTGCTGATGTCACTCGCCTAGGCATACACCTCTGGGAAGGGTGTAGCTCAGTAATTTCCATAGTGTGTCCTGTAACTGTGTACTGCTGTAATGTGATATTGTAGTTAGGTAGACGTTCCAACCCCCAGACTTGGCAACTGTGTGTGTGTTTGTGTGTGTGAATCTGTGTGTCTCCATCTGTCTTTGACTGAGTAGCAAACAATGCTTTTTAGGGTACTCACACTCCTTAGAATTCATATACTCAACTTTGGCAAGGCTGCCGATGTCACCCACCTAGAAATACACCTCTGGGAAGGTTATAGCCCATTAATCTCTGTAGCACATCCTGTAACTGCATACAGCTGTAGTGTGATTTTGAACTGTGTTAGGGTTCTATCTCCACCCACGGCAGTTCTGGATGTTTTGTGTGTGTTCAAATGTCTGTGCATGGAAGAATGCATTATAGGCTACTCACTTGCAATACATTTTGAATGCCCTACTTTGGCAATCCTGCTGATGTCATTCATTGTGAAATGAAACTTTGTGGAAAAGGGTCTGTAGTAATCCCTGTCATGTGACCCATAACTGATCCATGCTTTTTTGGGGGGTTTAAAAGGGGGTAATTATTGGGGGACCTTTGGTCAGGGGTTTTTTAAAAAAAA